>NW_006922214.1:1222707-1271047 GCF_000298275.1 Orycteropus afer afer | reverse complement strand
GTTGGAGTCAACAGCCAGTATACTGCCTGCCAACCTTGAGCTCCTCAGCCCCTGCAGCTGCCTGAGTCGAGAAAAGCCTCCAGTTTGACATTTGATCCAAGAACTTTGGACTTGCCAGCTTCTATAATTGTGTGAGCCATTTTCCTAAGATAAATTTCTCTTTCTCTATGTATATAAGCTTTACTGGTTATCTTTCTCTAGAGAACCCAGTCAAACACATTTGGCACCAGGAGTGGGGTGCTGCTCTGACAGATGCCTAAAATGTGGAAACAGGAGTGGAGCTCATCCTTGACCCAAGACCCTGGCAGAAAGACTCCAGCATACAGCATGACAGATGGCAGGAGCAGAGCAAGAAACAAGCATGAGAGATGGCTGGAGTAGAGCCAAAGACTGGCATGAGAGATGGCAAGAGCAGAGCTGAGATAACCACCATGAGACAGCAATAGCCTTACTAGCCCAGGAAGGAGAAAGCTTGATGACTGGGTAGGCAGCTTCCTGGTGAAGTGGGTTGCCTTCAGGCATTAATTGGTAGAAAAGACCAGCATGAAATGGAGTAGTAGGTTGGCCGGCCCACGGAACAAGAAAGCTGAATGCTTTGGGGGCAAGAAGATTTCTAGCGGAGTGAGTTGCCTTCGGCATTAATCGGCAGAAGTGAAGAGACCAAGGAAATGGAAGCAGAGCTGCCTCAGCCTGAAAGGGTAGGACCATGGCCTTTGGGAGTGGAACCACTACAGCCCCCTAGATTTCAAAGAGTCAGGCCTTCACCAGCTTGGTTCTGAAGTGTGGGGCTGCTCATTCATGTGAGCCAGTGGGATGGAGCCATAGCCGCTGCCCAAGAGTGAGGGGGTGGGGTTGCCATGCCCAAGAGTGAGAGGAACAGGGCCCACTAGGCCAAGGGAGTGAGGTCGCCATTTAGAAAAACTAGGGGACTGGAGCCACACAGTGAGGGAGATCTGTATAGATGCCACCCAATAAAGATCTGTACAGATGCTAAGTTGATAAGGGGTGGAATTGTGGTGGTTAAGTTTGTGTGTCAACTTGACTAGGCCTGGTTGAATGACTGGGCAGCTGGTGGTAGTTATTCCCCATGATGAGACTGGTAATCACCTCCATGGTGGGATCTACCACAAGCAGCTCACTGCCTTTGGGTATGTGGTCTGATTCCTGTATATTAGTAGCAGCTTTGGGAATGGTGTCTAGCTTATGACACACTTGGACCCTGCATGTAGCCATGTCATTGTTCAGCAGCCTGCCATGCTCTGCCAACCTGAGGACTTAAAATAGACTTGAATTAATGACCTGCCATGTGATTTGGTAACATCGGGACTGTGCCATTTTATTTGTTGGACTTGGGCCAGTTATCCTCAGCAGCTAGTAGCTGCCTGAGTGAAGAGATGCCTCTAGCTTCAGTGGGCTGAGAGCAAGAGGCAGAGTTGAAGCCCAAGGTCAAGGGGCTTTCATCCAGCCCCTAGATCTTGGCACTTTGAACTTGGACTTAAAGCCTCCAAATTGTAAGAATAAACTCCTGTTTGTTGAGGCCATCCCATTTGTGTTATATTCCTGTCAAAGTGGCAGTAGGTAACCAGAACAGATGCTGAGTAGATGTTTTAAAAAATTATTATCAAATGAATAGTTGTTGTTGTTGTTAGGTGCCGTCAAGTTGTTTCTGACTCATAGGGACCCCATGTACAGCAGAACGAAACTGTCCGATCCCGTGCCAGCCCCACAATCCTTCTAAAAGAATTGGCTAGGGAAAACCTTATGAAATGAATAGTTACTTATTTAAAAATTAAAACAAAAATATTATAAGCCAGTTCTGCATTACTATCTCTACACCATTTCCCATGGGTAACATTTCTGAATCTTTCAACATAAATTTTCATTTATGTGTAAGCATTTATGTACATAGGAGCTCTGGTAGCATAGTGCCTAAGGCACTTGACTACTAACCACAAGGCTGGCAGTTCAAACCCACTAGCCACTCCTCAGAAGGAAGGTTGGGCAATCTACTTCTGTAGTGATACTACCTTGGAAACCCAAGGAGGGGTCGCTATGAGTCAGGTCCAACTTGATGGCCAATAACAACATTTATGTATACAAATAGATGCAAAAGGATATGTTACCATAGTATATCCTTCTTCTTTAACTGATGGGATCACGCTATACCAATGATCAGCAACTTTCTTTCTCACTTAAGGTCGTTTACTCATCATTTCATATCTATATCTATGAGTATGTACCTCAAATTTCTTATAAGCTGAAGGTAAGAAGACATTTTAGGGGAAGATTAATAACTATAGAAAAAATAGATTAAAATGTACATTGTTAACATTTTGATAAGTAAGAATAATGAAGAAAAATTATATTTCGGTATTGATAAATAATTTAAAATTTTAGTCTCATGTTAAGATTTCATTAGAATTAATACATTTTTAGTTGATGGAGTTGACTTGCATTAGTATTTCCAGGAAATTTAGGACTCTGAATAGCCTCTACCCAAAGCATCTCAGAGTTCCTGCATCACTGTCCTACATCAAATACATGGCTGTATTCTCTGTGCCAGGCACTATTGCAGACAATTTACACTAAAGATCACATGTATACTTCACATACGGTGGGTACCATGATCTCAGTTGCTGAGATTGATGGTGTGGGGATTATGGAGGGAATGGAAATGTGAGTTTTCAACTTGCAGAACCATTATCCATTAGTTGCTTTTGTTAGCTGTCATGGAGTCATCCCCTGACACATGGAGACCCACTGCACAAGAGAACGAAAAGCTGCCAGTCTGTATCATGCCCATGATTGATTTGGAATCAATCATTTTTCAAAAGTAGGTCACTAGGCATTTGTGATATGTGGCTCTCACCTAATTGTGGTTTCAGTTTTTTTATGGCACTGATCTCTATATGTATCTGGTACCACCATCCTCTACCTCCAAGGACTGGGGAAAGATGGCATCCCTTTTCTATGGAATCATTGCACCCATGTTGAATCCCCTCATATACATCCTCAGAAACAAAGATGTGAAGGGAGCTTTCAAGATGTTGGTTGCAAGTGTCTTCTTGATCAAGAAATAAGAAATATGATTGGCTTTGCTGAAGACTTGAAATTTACTTGCCTCTATAGTAAAATTTTGGGAGCTCTGGTAGCATAGTGCCTAAGGTGCTTGACTGCTAACCAGAAGACTGGCGGTCCAAACCCACAAGCCACTCCTCGGAAGGAAGATGGGACAATCTACTTACATAGTGATACTGCCTCAGAAACCCAAGGAGGGGTCACTATGAGTCGGGTCCGACTCGACAGCACATAACAACAACAACAATAGTAAAATTTCTGCTAAGTGTCCTACTATGCTATTCTTAGAACTATCATGGTGATCGTACTCAAAATTTCATTGTCAGAGAATTCCATTTTTTCCCTAGTGCCTAAATATATTCATTGCACAGGTCCCCACAATTTGTTTTTTAAGGCCATCAAAATGGTATAACCTGAAAAGCTTTTAGGTCTGAAGGTTTATACCACTGGTTTGTATACTTGGAGAAGAGTAGATGTCTTTGAGACTAGAACCGCGTTAGGAATACCTTCTCTAGAAACACAACATTTTTATGCACATACAAAGAAACTTATACACACAGACACACCCTCAAACAACCACCCATAGCCTCTTCCTCTTAATTATAGATGTAAAGTCTATAGCTGCAGCTTAAATTTTTAGCATCATTTCCACATCATCACAATAATAAAATCAACAATAACTTTTCTTCTGTAGTTTTACGTAGGCCTTTCATTCTCTTCATGTGTTTCTGCACTCACCATTTCTCCTAAATTGGTGTTCTATTTAACTCACAAAGTACAATTCTAGCTACATTTTATGCTTTAATCAAATAGAGTTTGAAAAAACCTTTCATGATTCCTCTATTGTTTATCTCCATTACCCCTAAAAGACTTAATAGTCTAAACCAGAAAATACAGCACATCATATAATAATGTCCACTGCTTGTTTATTATACTTTTCTTGTGCAGGATGAAAAGTTTACTAATATCATGTTAATTGCTTTGAGGTAGGAAGCATAGACTATAACATATACCTAGTTCCATGCCACCTTCCGAGATCAAGTTTTGAAGAAAACACTCACACACACTAAGTTAATTATTTGGTGTGATACATCATATTGGAATGATTTTAAGTGCTTCTTCACTACAAATTTTTCCAGTATTTTTTCTTCTACCAAATATATCATAAAAATAGTAAATTCAATCAATCACTTAGAAATACAGCTATCATATTTCTCCTTTAAATATTACATAACATCTTAAGTTTCTGCCTCAGTGTAATTCTAACACAACACTGTGATATTAAAACTTTAAAACACACAGAATCACCTTGAAGACTTTTTACATCTAGACTGTGGGACCCCATGTCATCTCCAGAGTTTCTATTTCAGTAGTCTGGGACAGGAGCCTGACAATTTGCATTTCTAATGAATTCCCAAGTAATAATAATGCTGCTAATCAGGGGAATCACATCTTAAGAACCACTGTGATAACAGTTAAAGTAGATAAAAGTGCTTGCTGAATTCCTGTTTTTAATTTCTATCAATGAGGAAAATGAAGCCACACACTAGAAAAATATATTGAAATATGAAAGGAGTTTCACTAATGAAAATGCATTTGTATCTCAAAAGTCCAAATAAATAATATGCCAGGTTACCACAGACTAATTGGGCTGTGATCTCAAAATCAGTGTACAAGAAATATGAGAGAAATCAGAGAGATGAAAATTGAGGTATTTTGCATGTATTTTTAAATAAGTCATTCATTGATTCAATACATCATCACTTATTGGTTATTTTAAAAGTGATCTATTGCAAAATTCTAGAAATACCTTATCAGCTACCCTGTGATTATTAAAGTATATATTCTACACACACACACACACACACACATATATATATGATCAACATATTTCTATCTATATATCTATATGTCTATATATCTATATTCTGGACTATGATCCAAATTCACTTAGAACAACAAATACTGAACTAACTTTGTTTATTTGTATAGAGATACCAAACCGATACAGTTGTTGCTATTAGTTGTCACAGAGTGAGCTCAGACTCAGCCCCCTTATGTTGCCATTGTCCTCACCTTGTGCCACCCAGTCTATTCTGGCTCCTGGTGATCCCTTGTGTTACAGAGTAGAACTGCTCCATAGGGTTTTCTCGGCTGTAATGATCTTAGAAGCAGATCTCCAGGACTTTATTCTGCCGTGTCATTGGGTGGGTTCAAAAGTTCAACTTTTTGGTTACTAGCCAAAAGCAAACTGTGCCACCTGAGGACATTTTTGCACTCATTAGATGTACATTTAAAAAATTAATAACAAAGGATATACTCAAAATAATACTGAAAAGTCTAAATTTCAATTTGTTTTGCTCCAAGGCAATAGAAATTTTATTCAAAGTCTTCTTATTGGCAGATTATGATAGCACATTTTGTGTAACATGCCATATTGAACAATACTGAATACCATGAAGATAAAGAGTGATGTGTGAAGATAAATTGAACACAGTTCTCTATCTCAGGAGCTCATAGTTTTATTAGATAAAAAAGCCTACATATATGCAGGGATATCAGTAGAGTTGTTGTCACCCAGTGCAATAACTCATAGTGTCACCCACCAACTGTGGACCTCCTCCCCTACTACATCATACAGAATCCTTAGTAGTGTTTATTATCACTTTTAATCATAGAATAATATGTGGTAAATATAGTTATAAGTTGCTTCAATGTGATATTTCTTAGATTAACTGAATATCAAGAACAAAATTGTCTTGTGAAGTCTTTCTACGTTGATTTACCACATCATTAGTTAAAATATTATTAGTAACTGAGCAGAATCCTTTTTCTATTTTTCTCCTTCTTTCACTTTAATTACTATTTTGCTCTCAAAAAAGTTATTTATATAGGTCTACAAGTACTATTTATAATAATGTAGCTAATACACTATAAAATTTGACAAAATCAGTGACTATAAAAACATTGACAGCAACGAAAATGACAGCTTGTAGCATACTTCTAGCCCATAGATAAAGCCACGTGACTCAAAGCATCATTTAATTGGCTAATGGTAACAGCTGTGACCAGGGCACATTGCAAACCAAATGAAATTCACTGTCATTCAGTCAATGTTGACTCATAGCGACCCCCATAAGGGTTCCAAGTCTGTAAATCTTTATGGAAGCAGACTACCTCTTCTTTCTCCCATGGAACAGCTGGTGGATGTGAGCCACTGACCTTTTGGTTATCAGCCAAAGCTTGCCACTACACCACCATAGCTCTTTCTTGGAGCACATTAGACGATTCTAAAAGCAAATTAGCATGGAGTTTTACCCTTCTTGTTGTTAGGTGCTGTTGACTTATCTCCAACTCATAGCAACCTCATGTACAGCAGAACAAAACACTGTCCAGTCTGTGCTAGCCCATCATCTTTGCTATACCTGAGCCCACCATTGCAGCCACACTGTCAATCCATCTCATTGAGGGCCTTCCCCTTTTTCATTGTTCCTCTACTTTGCCAAGCATGATATCCTTCTCCAGGGAATGGTCCCTTCTTACAACATGACCAAAGTAGGTGAGACGAAATCTGGCCATTCCCACTTCCAAGGAGCATTCTGGTTGCACCTCTTCCAAGACAGATTAATTAGTTCTTTTAGCAGTCCATGCTACTTTAGGCATTCTTCACCAACACTACAACTCAAAAGCATTGACTCTTCTTCAGTCTTCCTTTTACATTGTCCATGTCTCACATGCATATGAGGCCATTGAAAATACCATGGCTTGCATCAAGAGCACCTTGTTGTTGTTGTTATTGTTGTTGTTAGGTGCTGTAAAGTTGTCTCTGACTCATAGTGACCCTATGCACAGCAGAACAAAACACCAGCTGGTCCCATGTCAACTCCACAATCCCTGCTATACTTGAGCCCATCATGGCAGCGACTGTGTCAATCCATCTCATTGAGGGCCTTCCCATCCTTCATCGACCCTCCACCTTACCAAGCATGACATCCTTCTCCAGGGAATGGTCCCTTCTGACAACATGACCAAAGTAGGTGAGACAAAGTCTGGCCATTCTCACTTCTAAGAAGCATTCTGACTGCACTTCCTCCAGGACAGATTTGTTAGTTCTTTTAGCAGTCTGTGGTACTTTCAGCAATCTTCTCTAGCACCACATCTCTAAAGCATCAATTCTTCTTTGGTCTTCTTTATTCATTGTCCAGCTGATGACACAACTTTGCTTGATGAAAGTGAGAATGACTTGAGGCACTTACTGATGAAGACTGAGGACTATAGTCTGCAGCATGGATTACATCTCAATATAAAGAAAATAAAAATTCCCACAACTGGACCTGTATGCAGCATCACGATGAATGAGGAAAAGATTTAAGTTGTCAAAGACTTCACATTGCTTGGTTCTACAATCAACACCAATGGAGGCAGCAGTCAGGACATCAGATGATGTATAGCACTGGGAAAATTGGCTGCAAAAGACCTCTTTCAAGTGCTGAGGAGCAAAGATGTCTCCTTGAGAACTAAGGTGCACCTGACAAATGTTGGTGAGGATGTTTAATTTCTGTAACATTATGAGTTTTCTTTCCTTCCTTTCTATTGAGATAAATATATAGCTAACAAAACAGTTGCCATTTCTACCATCGTGTTAGGCCAGGTTCTCTAGAGAAGCAAAACCAGTAAAGCTTATACAGAGAGAGAGAAAAAGAGAAATTTATCTTAGGAAAATGGCTCATACACTTACAGAAGTTGGCAAGTCCCAAGTTCTTGGATCAAATGTCAAGCTGGAAGCTTTTCCCAACTCTGGCACCTGCAGGGGCCGAAGAGCTCAAGGTTGGCAGGCAGTACTGGCTGTTGACTCCAATGAATGATGAATCTAAGATCTCCAGGCCAAATGGTGGATTGTTCACTCACAGACAGTTGTAGGCAGCACAACAGGATCCCAGTCCACAGAAGTGTGTCTCTTTTCCCAGGATGTCCATAAATACACTGGAAGCAGGCCACACCCCTAGAGAAACTCCCTTTCAATGGATTGGCTGCTCAAAACATATACATCTGATCCCATCATGGGAATAACCACATCACAACTGCTTAAACCACACAGAATTGTGGTCCATCCAAGTTGACACACAGCTCCAACTATCACAGTCCACTCCTTGTCAACTTGGCAGTTGTACACATCTTCTTAACCATATATAAACTCTAAATAAGGACAATTATAAAGTCATATTTGTGCCTAACATGATATGCTAACACACATACAACCGAAACACATTAACCTTATTTACATTTCACAGTTCATCACAGAATGAAACAAAAATATTTGATGCACATATACAATGAAGAAATATAACAATCACAGTCCTCGTTTCTGCAACTGGTCAAATTGTTATAGCTGATATTCAGAACTACATACTTCCACCACCCATTCTGTATTTACCTTGCCTTCAGCAAGCACCTCAGCTGGTTGTGGTTCTTTGCCTGGTGGGGTGACCCAAACCTTCATTCCTGAAGGGTCTGGGCCATTAGTAGTTGTATCAGGATTGGGATGCTGTAATTTTCCATTGACTAATCACAGGGCATGGTAGTAAGTACTAAGACACATCCTAAAGAATCTCCTGTATTCCAGACATATTCTTCTTTACCTCCATTATGTAATGTCAATCCAGTTTCCCCTTGGTAATCAACATCTGTCACACCAGATAGTACAGTGATGCCTTTCTTTGTCTGTTGAACCAGAGGCATTAGGAAGCCAAAATGGCTGGTGACATTCTTAATTTCCAATTCAATGCAATCAGAATTGTGTCTTCAGGTGGGATTTCTCATCCCTTTGGGACTAAGATCTCCAGATTCACAGAGCATAGGGTAGCAGGGACAGAAACAAAATTTTATGAGTGGGTCACTAGGAGTAATAGTGAGTAGTAACACTCCCATTTCCACCCCTTGGTTCCTGGACCTGTGAATCCTGGCTATTGGAAAAACAGCACTGTATATGGGATGCTGGTTTAGAGCATGTACAGCCTCCTGGAGAACATTGCCCTAACTCTTCAAGGTATTACCACCTAGCTGGCACTGTAATTGTGTTTTCAGTAGGCCATTCCATGGTTCTATCAAGCCAGCTGCTTCAGGATGCTTCAGGATGATGGTAAGACCAGTGACTTCTATGAGCATAGACCCACTGATGCACTTCATTTACTGTGAAGTGAGTCCCTTGATCTGAAGCAATGCTGTGTGGGATAATATGATGGTGGATAAGGCATTCTGTAAGTCCACAGATGGTAGTTTTGGCAGAAGCACTGTGTGCAAGGAAGGCAAATCTATATCCAGAATAAGTATCTATTCCAGTAAGAACAAAACACTGTCCTTTCCATGATGGAGGTGGTCCAATGTAATCAACCTGCCACCAGGTTGCTAGCTGATCACCCCAAGGAATGGTTCCATATCACAGACTCAGTGTTGGTCTCTGCTGCTGGCAGATTGGGCACTCAACAATGGCGGTAGGCAAATCAACCTTGGTAAGTGGGAGCCCATGTTGCTGAGCCTATGCATAACCTCCATCCCTGCCACCATGGCCACTTTGTTCATGAGCCCATTGAGCAATGATAGGAGGAGTTGGGGGAAAAGGATGCCTGGTTTCCACTGAACATGTCATCCTATCCACCTGATTGTTAAGTCCTCCTCTGCCAAGGTCACCTTTTGGTGGGCATTCACATGAGACACAAATATCTTTACTCCTTTGGCCCACTGAGAGAGATCTTTCCACACACCTCTTCCCCATACATCCTTGTCACCAATTTTCCAATTGTGATTCTTCTAAGTTCCAGACCATCCAGCCAAACCATTAGCCACAGCCCATGAATCCATATACAATCGCACATCTGGCCATTTCTTATTCCATGCAAAGTGAAAAGCCATATGCATGGCTCAAAATTCTGCCCAGTGGGAGGATTTCCCTTCACCACTGTCCTTCAAGGAAGTCCCAGAAAGGGACTGCAGTGCCGCTGCTGTCCACTTTTGAGTGTTGCCTCGTATTGCACAGAACCATCTGTAAACCAGGCACGAGTTTTCTTTTCCTCAGTCAACTGATCATAAAGAACTCCCCATGAGGCTCTAGGTGCAGACTGAGAGAGGGAAGGTAATGTGTCAGGATTGGAGACCATAGGCATTTGGGCTACTTTCTCATACAACTTACTTGTGCCTTCAGGTCTTGCCCAAGCCCAAGCTCTGATATAACACTTCAATGTAATGATAAAGTGCTGCTGTGCATGTCCAACTTTATGATTCTGTGAGTCAGACAACACCCAGTTCATGATGGGCAGCTCAGGCCTCATGGTGATTTGGTGGCCCATGGTTAGGCATTCAGTCTCTACTAAAGCCCAGTAACAAGCCAAAAGCTGTTTCTCAAAAGGAGAGTAGTTATCTGCAGAGGATGGCAGGGCTTTGCTCCAAAATCCCAAGGGTTGGTATTGCAATTCACCAACAGGGACCTGCCAAAGACTCCAAACAGCATCTCTATCTACTACAGATACTTCAAGCACCATTGGATCAGCCGGATCATATGGCCCAAGTGGCAGAGTAGCCTGCACAGCAGCCTGAACCTATTGCAGAGCCTTCTGTTGTTCTGGGCCCCACTCAAAACTAGCAGCTTTCTGAGTCACTTGATAAATAGGCTGCAGCAGCACTCCCAAACGAGGGATATGTTGTCTCCAAAATCCAAAGAGGCCTACCAGATGTTATGCCTCCTTTTTAGTTGTGGAAAAAGGTAGATAAAATAATTTATCCTTCACTTTAGTAGGAATATCTTGACGTGCCACACACCATTGGACCTCTAGAAATTTCACAGAGATGGAAGATGCCTGAATTTTTGTTGGGTTAATTTCCCAACCTCTAGCACACAGAGGTCTCACCAATAAGTCTAGAGTCATTGATACTTCTTCCTTGCTGGGTCCAATCAGCATAACATCATCAATATAATGGACCAGTGTGATGTCTTGGGGAAAGGAAAGGTGATCAAGATCCCTATAGACTAAATTATGACATAGTGCTAGGGAGTTAATATATCTCTGGGGAAGTACTGTGCATGTATACTGTTGGCCTTGCCAGCTAAAGCCAAACTGCTTCTGATGGTCCTTTGAAATTGGTATCAAGAAAAAGGCATTGGCCAGATAAATAGCTGCATACCAAGTACCAGGAGATGTACTAATTTGCTCAAGCAATGAAAGCACATCAGGAACAGCAGCTGCAATTGGAGTCACCACCTGAATAAGTTTACAATAATCTACTGTCATTCTCCAAGATCGATCTGTTTTTTGCACAGGCCAAACAGATGAATTAAATGAGGATATGGTGGGAATCACTACCCCTACATCCTTCAAGTCCTTGATGGTGGCAGTAATCTCTGCAACCCCTCCAGGGATGAGGTATTGCTTTTGCTTTACTATTTTTGTAGGTACAGGCAGTTCTCTGGGAAAAGAGACACACTTCTGTGGATTGGGATCCTGTTGTGCTGCTTACAACTGTCTGTGAGTGAACAATCCACCACTTGGCCTGGAGATCTTGGATTTATCATTTGTTGGAGTGAACAGCTGGTAATGCCACTTGGAAGCTCACTTGGCTTTTCCTACCCTAATAGCCCTTACTGCATATGTCAGGGACCCAGCGTGGGAATTCTGCCAATTGTTCAGTATATCTATTCTAATTATGCAGCCTGGAACTGGGGAAATCACTACTGGATGGGTTCGGTGACCCCCTGGACCCACTGTGAAATGAACCTTAGCTAAGACTTCATCAATAACTTGACCTCCATATGCCCCCACTCTGACTGGTGGGTCACAATGATGATTTGGGTCTCCTGGAATTAGTGTCAGTTCAGAGCCAGTGTCCAGTAATCCCTGAAAAGTCTGATTATTTCCTTCTCCTCAAGGAACAGTCACTCTCATAAAAGGCCTCAGATCCCTTTGGGGAAGGCTAGAAGAAAGATTGACATTATACATTTTTGGCAACATACTGGGGACCTTCCTCAAAGGGACCCGGCCCCCCTTCATTCAAAGTGTTGTGGGTCTGTAAACTGACTCAAGTGTGGGAATTGATTGAGAGACCGTGACTCTGTATTCTGGTGATTCAAATTAGGCTGCTGTTCACAGGACCTAGAATTCTTCTGTCTGTACAGATCAAGTAAATATTTAGTAGGTTTGTCATGTATTTCACTACTAGGAACAACATGACTAAGTGGTCAATGCCATAATTCCACACAAGTCAGAGAATTCTGATAACTGTTTGACTCTGCTGTCCATCATGGTAAACAACCCCCTTTGTCTTTGTCAAATAACTGCTGTCACTTGGCCCCTACTACTATGGGGTCCAATCAGCCCCATCATAGTTAAGTGTCTTAGTTCAATCAGGGAAGTTCCCACTGTCAAATCTGGCTTACACAAAATAGCAATCACAACAGTCTTCAAGGATGCTGGGACTCCCTTCACAAATTTATTCCTCACTGTAGTGGTGAAAGACATGTTCTCTGGACTCTTCATTTCTGGCTCTAGGGGTCTAATCTGATCAATCCATTCTAAAAGGCCAATGTCCCTAAGCCTCTGGATACCTTCTTCTACATTATACCAAGGCAGGTCTGGTACTTCAACTTGACTTAAGGTAAGCTACCACATAATTCATGCTTCAGTAATCCAACCAAATAAACTATTAGATACTTTCTTAACTTCCTGAGCTGTAACATTGAATGAAGAATCCGTTCTTAGTGGGCCTAAATCAATAAACTCAGACTGTTCCAATGTTACATTCCCTGCACCATTATCCCAAAACCTCAGTTGCCATTCCCATACATATTCTCCAGGTTTCTGTCTGTACATGTCAGCAAAATCAAGTAGGTCTTTGTGGGTGTAGCATACCACCTCCTCAGTCACACTTTGTACTTCATCTTTTGGGGCTCGCTTGAACTTAATTTTAATTATAGGTCCAGCAGCAACAATGGGTGGTTGGGGCAGTTTCTGAGAACACTCAACAATGTCTTCCATGGCCTGCCTCAGACAATGACCCAGTAGGAACAGCTGGGTTAATCCCATCAAACTGAGGTGGAGGGGATAATTGTTTTACAATAATCCTTTCAGACAGGAGGGATTCAATAGAATTTACAGGCTCCATATCCTCATCTTCCTGGCTATCTACCCATATGGCCCCATTTCAGGTTTCAGGATCCCATTTTTTCCTAATCAATGCCCTCACTTTAACTTCAGACACCATTCTGGGTGGGCAATTCAATTGGCATTGTAATTCAGCCACCCTATAAGGCTCTGGGTTTGGTTTTTGGCACTATCAGCTCTGTTACTAGAAGCCATAAGGTTTTCTTTCAGAGCACAACTGGAAACACTGAGATCTTTTATGTGGTGCTTAAGCTGTGCTTCAGCAGCCCTGAGCTCATCCTGCTCTTTCACCACTTTGTCTAGTGTAAGTAGGACCAACCAACCAGCTTCCTTATACTCCTCATGCTGACAAAGTTGCAGAAAAGTATCAAATATGTGATCACCCAGAGCCTCACTTCTCATAAGTACTTGATCTATTGGTGGTGCTATTTTGCATATTAGCATTGCCACCTCATGCCATGGATTAGTACAGCCCTCTTTACCAAGGGAGGCAGAGTCACCAGTGCCTTTATGATTAAACAAATTGGAGAACCAGTTTTGGAAGCCCATCCCTATGATTTTGTCTCTCTAGAACCATTCCCAGTACCAAATGTGTTGGTGGGTTCTCTAGAGAAGCAAAACCAGTAAAGTTTATACAGAGAGAGAGAAATTTATCTTAGGAAAATGACTCACACACTTATAGAAGTTGGTAAGTCCCAAATTCTTGCATCAAATATCAACCTGGAGGCTTTTCCCAACTCACACACCTGCAGGGGCTGAAGAGCTTGAGGTTGGCAGGCAGTACCAGCTGTTCACTCCAACAGATGATAAATTCAAGATCTTCAGGCCAAATGGTGGATTGTTCACTCATGGACAATTGTAGGCAGCACAACAGGATCCCAATCCACAGAAGTGTGTCCTTTTTCCCAGGATATCCATAAATACACTGGAAGCAGGCCACACCCCTAGGGAAATTCCCTCTCAATGGATTGGCTGCTCAAAACATATATATCTGATTCCATCATGGGAAAAACTCACATCACAGTTGCTTACACCACACAAAATTGTGGTCCAGCCAAGATGACACACAGCTCCAACTATCACAACCGTCTTCCTTTGTACAATTTGGGGACATTTATTACACATTCATTATATTTTTCAGCCATCACTATCCTGAATTTTTCCATCACTTTTAACAGAAGCTTATTAGTTCCTAAGCGTCACATCTTCCTTTCCCCTTTCCCTCTAAGCTACCCATGGTCACCACTAATAAACTGATCTCTATACATTTGCTTATGCTATATATACATTATAGGTTGTTTTCACTTTCTTTGCATGATACAAAGAGGCCTGAGGGTGCAGTGTTTAAAGATTTTGGCTGTTAGTCAAAAGGTTTGTGGTTTGAATCCACCAGCCATCTTTGGGAGAGAGATGAGCAGTTTGCTTTTGTAAAGATTCATAGCCTTGGAAACCCTACGGGGAAGTACCACTTTGTCTTATAGGGTCACTATGAGTTGGAATCCACTGAATTTCATAAGGTGAGTTTCATAATATAGCTCTTTACTTTCATGTTTTCTCAAATTATCTCATGTTTCTATGAGTGTATGGAAGGCTTCCAAATACCATACAGAATTTTCAACTTCATGCTCGGCTTAAGGATGAATAAAAAAACAAACAAACAAAAAAAAACTCACTGCCATCGAATCAATTCCAACTCATAGCAACCACCATTGGGTTTCTGAGGCTGTAAATTTTTATGGAAGTAGATTGCCCCATCTTCCTTCTGCAGAGTGGCTGGTGGATTTGAACCACGGACCTTCTGGTTAGCAGCCAAATGTCTTATAAAGATGAATAATAACAGTCAGTTTTTCCACTCAACTAATACATTGTAACTTGGCTTAGCAGTGCAAGGACGTTTGTTCAAAAGAAAAAATTTCCACTTTTTGAAAGACTAGTTTGGCAGGCAAACACCTGAATTTACATGCTCAGAGAGCTTAAATTACTTTCCCAACATCCTAGAGCTATTAATAAGCAAACCAAAGATTAGAACATGAGGCTCTGCTTTAAAGTTCATATTTCTCATAGAGCTTACATATATACTAAAAATAGCCTTGCATATTTAAAACACTCCAAGAAACTGTGTAAAGAATTGAAGCTGAGTGAATCAGATTTTTCCTAGCAGATAATTTGGTGTCTTCTTGAGAATTGATTACTCACCATAAGAAAACTCTAGTGTCATCAAGTCAATCCTGTCTCATATAGGACAGAATTGAACCATCTCATAGGGTTTCTAAGGCTATAATCTTTTTTTTTTTTTTTTTGGCATTTTTTTTTTATTGTGATTTGGGTGAAGATTTACAGAGCAAATTCACTTTCCATACAGCAATTCACATATACTTTGTCTCATGTCATTGACCACAGTTTACCACAATGCAACAGCTCCCTTCTCACTTCCTCTCCATAGTTACCTCTTCCCAGTATCCATCGCTCCATGCACTCTGCCTCCTGAGCTGTCTCCCCATGCATAAGCAGCCCTTCTTTCTTCCATGATTGTTCTCTCCAAGGAGTGTATCTACTTGAGGTAAATGTACAACTCATATGCCTGTATTTTGTTTGGCTGGAAACCACAGGTATGGGTTCAATTCCAGACCTGAAGGGCAGCTAGGGGCCATAGTCTCAGTGGTTCCACCAGGCTCTATCAGTCCAGCAAACTTGGTCTCCACCTTTTTTTTTTTTTCCAAATGATTTTGAGTTTTGTTCCACATTGTTCTCCCTCTTTACCAAGGACCTTCTACATAGATCCCTTTCCAAGTGGATGACAGTGGTAGCCAGGCACGATCTAGTTCTTCTGGTCTCATAGCTGTATAGGCTGCAGATCAGATGGTGTACCAGTCTCTAGGACTAATTGTTTCCATGACTTTTGGTTTTCTTTATTCTTCTTTGCTCGCTCTGGACGAGGAGAGACCCATCATTGCATCTAGATGGCAGCTTGCTAGCTTTTAAGATCCCAGTCGCTACTTGTGAAAGTAGGAGGTAGAACAATGTTTTGTATAGTAAGTTATGCCAATTGAGCTTGATGTTCCCCGTGACTATGGTCCCAAACCTGCAGGTTCAACTACTCGGTCCCTCTGGGTAGCTGGCTGTGACCAAGCAGTGACCACTAAGGCTATAATCTTTTCAGAAAGATGACTACCTCATCTTTCTCCCATGGAAGGGCTGGTGGACTCAAACAGCTGATATCTTGGAATATCCAGAACAGCTGACCTTTTGCACCACCAGAGCTCCAAATAAGTGCTTACAACCCTCAAGTTTTAAAATAATATTCATTTTGTGGAATGCATTCTGCTTACCTCTGTTTTAAGTACTGGAGATGGATCAATTCATTTTTATGTCCAAAAAACCTTGAATTCAAATGGAGCTAATTTAACGTTCACAGATACAATGGCATCATCATATGCAATTTAATTGTATAACTAATTTGTTTAAATTCATTAAACTTCTTTTATTTCCACTCAATATGTAGCAAGTCATAAGGTCTCTAATCAGGGTTAACTGGAGAATAAGGATGAAGTATTGCAGATGACCAGGACATGTTGTTCGCTTATCACATTGCTTGGCAGAAGGGATCAATTGCAATTTTCAGATGTTTTCCAAAATGAATAAGAAATACGGTGTACTTTATTAATATTTATATTTGTGTTGGTCTCTGGCAGAACTCTGAAACACTAAATTGTCAGAGTCTCTCTCTTAGTTTATACTATTTAACCCTACACCCAGTGGGAAGAGAAAGGCAGGAGACTCTATGAAGCCGTAGTCCTCTTTCATTATTGATTTTCTGTGCAAATCCCTCCCTCTAGGAACTGAATCTTCAACATTATCTAAGACAAAATAAATTGCAGTAGGACTAAAATTTCCTACCAAAGAAAGTTTGGATTTGTGCTACTGAATTGGGATTAGTTGTCTTTTGTAAATTGTTCAATGACTTTTCTGCAACCATCTAATTCTTCTCATAAAGGAAGGAGTTTTTTATTTCATGTATAAATCTTCTAAACTTCCACCTGAGGTCATAACACCAACTAACTGATTTCTGTACAGAGTACAGACCCCAACTTCAAGTGTCAAAGGAACTCTGATGGTGCAGTGGTTAACACATCAGCTGTAAATAAAAGGTTTTCCATTCAAACCCTCCAGCCCCTCTGTGGGAGAAAGATGTGGTAGTCTGTTTCCATAAAGATTTACAGCCTTGGAAACCCAATGGAGGCCTTTCTGCTCTGTCCCATATAGTCGTTATGAATTGGAATTGATTTGATGAGAGTGAGCCTGTTTTTGTTTTGTTTGTTTGTTTTGTATTGTGTTAAGAAATTTGTTAAATTAACTTGAATCACCATAAGTCAGAAGGACAGAATGGCAGCTGTTTTTTTTTCTTTTCTTCTTCTTCTCTTTTAATGGTACAATATAGTCAATATGTTGTTGTTTGCCGTCGAGTCGGCCCCGACTCATAGCGACCCCTCCTTATATCTATCTTTATTTTCATGAATTTTGAATTTTCAGGCCTAGTTAAGGTCTTCCTTACTTGAGATTGTATATGTCCGTTAGATTTCCTTGTAAGACTTTAAAATTTATTTATATTGTAGTATGTAATCCAGCCAGAATTTGTTTTCTTATGCTGTAATAGTGAGGTTCATTCTTATTTCTTTTCCACATGAATACATTTGGAACAATATAATTATGAAAAAAGATTTATTTCTATAACATGTAAGTGGATTCTTTTTTAACAATTATTTTGTGGAAAAACTCTACACACTGCTGTATTAGAAAATAACAAATAACATGCTAGACAATTTAAAGAATAGCAAATCCAAATGGCCAATAGATATAAGAAAATATGTTCAAATTCTCAATTGGTCAGAGAAGGATATCTTAAAGTAATGGTGATAGAGCTCACACCAGTTTGGAAACAAAAGAATTCAATTCCATTGCAAAAAAGGATGATGGAAAAATCTACTCATAAATTACTCATGGAAACTCAAGGTGTTAGAGGTTTTCTAGGGATAAATTTGGCACCACATGGTAATAATTGCATATACTCTCAACCTAGCACCATCACGCTAATAAATTTTTCTCATAGAAATGAAATTAACAGTATATAATGACATATGGACAATGATATTAGAAATATTTTAATGGCCAAAGATGGAGAAAAATGTAGTCCTTTGATAAGGAATTTACTATAATTAACATATTCTCAGGATAGAATAATACACATCCATGCAAAATGAGGAATAATAGCTCTAACCGATGGCTGAGAGATTTTCCCAAATATTGCTGAAAATCAAACAAAACTGGGGAGAATGTACATGACATGTATATATTATTTTGCAAAAAGATTTAAAATAGTCTAAATATAATTTTATGTACTGTATGTTTGAGATTACATGAGATAATATCTGTAAGCATTTAGTTTACTTCTTAAATTGTCCCTGACTTGGCTTTTGTGAGCTCCTTCAAATTGACTCCTGGATCCTTTTGACATGTCATCATCATCTTTTGAGCATTTCCTTCCTCTGTGGAACCACCAGATATTCCAGAGTCATCCTGTGTTTGGCTGCCCAACTGCAGGAATCAACCATTTCTCCAAGGATTCCTGGTTCCTTTCACTAAAAGAAATGTCCTTAGAAATCCAGATATATGCTCTAGGTGTGTTACTATTAAGGTGTTATTCTTTTTAGTCTCAGTGAATAGAGCTTTGTTCATGGTGGTAGTGGTTATCATCAAGTCAATTCTGACTCAAGCTGAGTGGCCTCAAGTGCTACAGAGTAGAATTGCTGCATAGACTCTTCCTGGCTAATTAACAGAAATACATTGCCAGGTCTTTACCTCTGTGATATCATTGGGAAGTTTTGAACACTAACTTTTAGGCTTAACAGTCGAGTTCAAATCATTTACTCCCCTTGAAAACCATTTACAGAGGTTACAAATGTACATATTTGTATGTGTATGTATATATAATATTATCCATGCATTCACATATAGACACACATATATATGTATTTCTATATTCATCCATCTGTGTGTGTGTGTTTATTTTGACTATTACTCTTTACCAACATTAATGAGTTAGCTATTTTCCTCCTTAACAACCAATATTGTTATGTTGTCATTTGTACTATAGGTAGGTTCATTTATTCATTTTGGGACACCCCTCACAATTTAGCTCATTTTAATTATTTATTTAAATTTTGAGTATGTGATCTGTTATTGTGATTATTACAGGAAGAACTATACAAAAGTTAAGGTCCAATTAAGATTCTGTACACAGAGAATCCAAGAGACACAGTAAAATATCTACTGGAACTAATTGAGAGATTTAGCATAGTGGCAAGATACAAGATCAACATACAAAAATGGTGGATTCCTGTACAACCTCAAAGAGATTACTGAAAAAGAAATAAAGAAATCAATACCATTTACAATAAAAAAAAAATTACTTGGGAATAAATCATACAAGAGACACAAAAGACCTACACAAAGAAAACTACAAAAGACTACTTCAAGAAACCATAAGAGATCTATATAAATGGAAGAATATACCATGCTCATGGATAAGAAAATTGAACATTGTGGAAAAGTCATTTATAAACAAAGCAATCTATCCATTCAATGCAGTCCCAATCCATATCCCATCAACATTCTTTAAGGATATGCGAAAAACAATTACTAACTTTATATGGAAAGGAAAGAGACCTCAGATAAGCAAAGCACTATTGAAGAAGAAGAATAAAGTAGGAAGTTTCACACTTTCAGATATCAAAACCTACTAAACAGCCACAGAAGTCAAAACAGCTTGGTATTGATCCAATGACAGACACATAGACAAATGGAATAGAATTGAGAACCCAGAAATAGATCCATCGACCTATGGTCAGCTGATGTTTGACAAAGGGCTAAAATCCATTAAATGGGGAAGAGATTATCTGTTTAATAAATGGTGCTGGGCAAAACTTGGTATCTATTTGCAGAAAAATGAAACAAGATCTCTATCTCACACAATGCACAAAAATTAACTCCAGAGGGATCTAAGACTTAAATGTGAAACCTAAAACTATAAAGTTCCTCAAGGAAAAATTAGGGGCAAATTTAGGGGCCTTAGTTGGGCAATCTACTTCCATAGTGATACTGCCTCAGAAACCCAAGGAGGGTTCACTATGAGTCAGGGCCAACTTGACAGCACATAACAACAGCAATATATATGACATAAATAGACTATCAAGCCTAATCCAAAATGCATGAACAGCAGAAGAGAAACTAGATGAATAGGACCTTCTAAAAACTGAATTTTTAAGTGCTTCCAAAGACTTCTCCAAAAAAGTCAAAAGAGAACCTACAGATTGGGAAAAAATATTCAGCAATGACATATCTGCCCAGGGACTTACTTTAAAATTTGTAGAAAACTTCAACACCTCAACAACAAAAAGACAAATAATCCAATTTAAAAATAGGCAGAAGATATGAATACACACTTCACCAAAGAGGATATTTAAGCAGCCAACAAACACATGAAGAGATGCTTACAATCATTAGTCATTAGAGAGATGCAAATCAAAACAAGAATGAGATACCATCTAGCCACAGCACTGGTAGCAAAGTTCAACAAGACAGAAAATACCAAATGCTGATGAGGATGTGGAGAGATTGGGACTCTCATACACTGCTAGTGGGACTGTAAAGTGATACAACCACTGTGGAAAACAGTATGGAAATTCTTTAAAAAGTTGAAATTAGAAATACCATTTGACTCAGCAATTTTAGTACTAGGTATATATCCTAAAGAAGTGAGAGCCAGGACAGGAACAGACATATGCACACCCATGTTCATTGTAGCACTATTTACAATAGCAAAAAAATGGGAACAACCTCAGTGCCCATCAACAGAAGAATGGATAACCAAACTATGGTACATACACATAATAGAATACTATGCAACCCTAAAGAATAACATAGAACCTATAAAACCCACATAATGTGGATGAACATGAGGACATTATGCTAAGTGAAATAAGTCAATCACAGAGGACAAATATTGTATTAGTCCATTATTGTAAAAAGTCAAAGAAAAGTTTATATATGGAAGGAAATTTCCTTTGTTGGTTGCCAGGGGTGGGAGGGAAGGGGAGGGAACACTGCTAGATAGGTAGATATGAGTATTGATTTGGGTGAAGAGAAGGGCCAAATGTGAATGATCAACACAGTGGCACTGAAAAAGAGGAAGACATAGAGAGGTACATGGGAGGTACAGACAACAGAGTTGAACCTTTTTGCACATGAAATACTGCATTGTCAGTGATGGCAAACATTGATCTATGGATTTGTAGATGGGTGGACAGGCTGAATGATTAAGTATTTATATGTAGGGGTAGTGGTGCCCATAACCATGTAAAGGGTTTACAGACAATATTTCTACAAGTGTATTTGTATGTTGTGTAAGAATTTCTACATATATAGTAGAACTGACAAGGGACAAGGTTGTAGTCACTTTCTGGCTACAGCCAGCTACCAAGAGAGAGAGAGATGGTCCAGTGGGCTCAGGATCATGGTCACAGGACACATCAAGCTCAATTGGCATAACACACTACACAAAAACATTGTTCTATGTCCTACTTTGGCGAGTAATGACTGGGATCTTAAAAGCTTGCAAGTGACCATCTAGATGCAACTGTGGGTTTCTCCTCATCCAGAGCAAAGAAGGACGAAGAAAACCAAAGATGCATGGAAACAATTAGTCTAAGGGACTGGTACACCATGTGATCCTCAGCCTACATAACTATGAGACCAGAAAAACTAGATGGTGCCCAGCTACCACTGCCATCCACTTGGAAGGGATGTAGGAAATTCTGGATGGAATGGGAGAACAATGTAGAACAAAACTCAAAATCATTAAAAAAAAAAAAAAAAGACCAGATTTGCTGGTCTGATAGATCTTGGTGGGACCCCTGAGACTGTAGCCCTTACCTGCCCTTCAGGTCTGGAACTGAACCCACTCCTGTCTTTCTAGTCAAACAAAAGACAGGTATATGAGGTGAACATTTACAGTAGGTAGATACACTCCTTGGAGAGAACAATCATGGGGGAATAGAAAGGCTGTGTATACACAGGGAGACAGCTCAGGGGGCAGAAGTGCACAGGAGGGAAGGACACAGGGAAAAGGTGGCTATGGAGAGGAAGTGGGAGAACAGCTGTTGCATTGTGGGAGATTACAATCAATGTCATGAGATAAAGTGTATGTGAACTGCTGTATGGAAGATGAATTTGTTCTGTAAACTTTCACCCAAATCACAATAAAATCATAAAAAAAGAAAAAAATATGCTCAGGAAATGTCAGTGCCTCTCATACCTTTTTCTCTATATCTATTGCCCCATTTTTCACAGTCTCTTCCAGAGCTATCACCAATCTCATTAGTTTCTTGTTTATTCTTCTTGTATTTCTTCCTGCACAAAAGAGCAGATGTATTAATATTTTATTGTATTCTCTTCCTTATTATATGAAAGGTAGCATGTACTAGCTACTCTTTGCACTTTACTTTTTACATGTATTCTATCTTTAAATTACTCTATATTAGTTGATAAAGATCTTCCTTATTCTATTTCTTGAAACTTTTATTTTGAAATAATTATAGATCTACAAGAAATTTGAATAAAAATTAATAATACAGAACAATCTTATATACCCTTGACCTGGTTTCTCCCACTGGTATTATCTTATATAACTACAGTACAATATAAAAACTAGGAAACTGGCATTGATACAGTCCACACATATTACTCTGATTTCACCAACTTTACACACACTAATTTGTATGTGTGTGCACTTATAGTTCTATGCAAGTTTAAAACATGTATAGATGCATCTAATCTTTATTACACTAAAGATACATGATTGTTTCATCACCTCCAATATTCCTGATGTTTCCTCTTTATGATCACACCCATCTCTTTCCCCACTCACTCCCTACCCCTAACCCCTGGGAACCACCAATATGTTATCTGTCTTTGTAACTTTGTGATTTTGAGAATATTGTATGCATGTCATCATACAGTACGTTGCCTTTGAGATAGTCTTTATTTCACTCAACATTAAGTTCCTTGACATCTGTCCAAGATGTTGTATTTGTTCTTTTTAATTTCTGAATAGTTCCATATTTTGTGAACCATTCACTCGCTGAAGGACATTTAGGTTGTTTCCATGTTTGGGCTATTACAAATAAAACGACTATGAACAATAATGCCTATATTTTTGTGTGAGCATAAGTTTTCATTTTCCTGGGGTAAATACCCAGGCTGGGTCATATGGCAGTTGTATGTACAGTGTTTTAAGAAACTTTTCTGAAGTGATTGTACTATTTACATTCCCATCAGTAGTATATGAGGTATCATTTTTATTGGCATTTAATATTATCACTATTTTTTAAAATTGTAGCTGTTCCAATAAGTGTGCAGTGATACCACATCATAACTTTAATTTGCATTTCCCTGATGGCCAATTAGACAGCACTTAACAACAACAGAAATGGACAATGATATTAAACATATTTCCATGTGCTTATTTCCCATCACAATATTGGATTGTCTGGGTTTTTTAACTCTTGAGTTTTTATTTTAAAAATATATTTTTTATTATGGGTGTTTTATCAGAGATACAAAGTTTAAATATTGTCAGCCAGTCTGTAACTTTCTTTGAAACTCTTAACAGTGTCTTTCACAATTCAAATATTTTTAATTTTGATAGAGTCCATTTTATTGAATTTTTCTTTTATGGATCATATTTTGGTATCATGTTTAAGAATTCTCCACATAGTCCTACATCCTTATGTTTTCTTCTAAAATTTGTATACCTAAATTTTGTGTTAAAATCTGAGAAGGAGATGGTCTAAGATGGCGGCATAGTCAGATTGGAGAAAATAAATGAATCAGATGTAGATGACAACTTTACCCTGAGGGTCAAAGGCAAAGCTGAAGAATCAGACTTCGAGTGACTAAACAGAAGCAGAGGACATGGAGAATTACAGGTTGCTGGTGCCCTACCAGCCAAATCTGCACAGTGTGGCCATAATGAGACAAGGCAAGCAGCGTTCTGAGGTGAAGTCCCATCATCAAGTTCAGCCAAGTAGGTGTTACTTGCCACTTATATACAGATCTTGGGTATTCTTTACCCTGCAAAATTTAAGTGCAGTCACCTCACCCAGTACATCCTTCCCCCTTGCCAGGGGCCTGCAGACTTGCACTTCCTCATCTCCTCACCCCCACCTTCCATCCACTGGAGGCACCAACCACCATCCAAGGCCCTAAACCTGGGACCCACACACTAGCAGTCCTTACCTCTTCCCTCAGTCATTCATGCCTTGGGCCTGCAGATTGGAAGCATCCTTCTCTCTGCCCATCAGCACCAGGCCCCCTGAAATTATGGCACCCACTCCTACATCCAACTGTACACACTGGGGGCCCACAAACAGGTAGGGCTAGCCGCTCTGTCCAGTCACTAGCACCAGAAACCTGTGAAACAAGATGCCCACACCCACACTCTAGGCATCCACACTGGGGGCTGACAGGCCAGCAGTGCCTCCTACTCTCTCCAGCCACTTTTACCAGGTTTCTTCCCTTATGTCATGCTCTAGCAAACAAGCACACACTATCCTAGTGGGCAACTGTGGACTGGCTAGGTGCTCTCTGCCTAAGCCCTTGCACTGCTGCCTCCTTTGCAAACAGTGATTTGTGATAGCTCTGACCACTTCTGCACAGCCCTGCCTATCTTAGACCATTGGTGTGAATTGTAGTACTACCCACCTGGTAACCAATGACATGATCACCCTTGTCCTAAACACTCAACAGCCAGCAGTGTATATACACATCTTCCAACCAAGCAATCAGTGAGAACATTCCTGCACCCATGTCAGTTCACCAGATGGATAGACACATTATCTCACTAGCAATACCATCTACATCATCATCCACTCTGTAATGCCAGTGAACAGAGATCCATGCTCACACACCCAGATTCTGCTCCACCCACCCAGAGACAGGTGATGAGAACCCCAATAGTGCTGGACTAGCTACCAGAGTAGCATACAAACCCCTCCAACTTGTATGTATCAAAACAAAACATAACAAAAAATCAAGACACAATCTGCAGACATAGTGAATAAATAAATATAGTACTACCTTAAAGCATTGGAGACACAGACAATATCAAATCAAGTAAAGAAGTCGGATAAGATGGCTTCAAATGTGGCCAAAATAAAGAACTGAAAACTTTCTGTGGGAAGAAAAGGTAATGGAACTACCTGATATTGAATTCAAAAGACTACTAAATAGGGCTCTTCAAGAGCTCAAGAAAAGGATCAAGGAAAATATAGACCAAACCAAGGAAAAACAGACAAAGCAACAGAAGAATTCAGAAAAACAATACAAGAACAAAACAACAAAATACATAGATAATTAGAAACTATCCAACAAAAGGAACTAGAAATCCAAGAGATTAACAATAAAATTTCATAAGTGGACAACTAACTCAATACAAGGATGTATGAGAAGAATTCAATGGATGGAAGATAAAATCAGTGAAATAGAGGACAAACCCTTTTACATCAATTTGTCTAAGGAAAATTCACTGGACAAAAATAATAAAAAGAATGTCTAAGAATTATATGGGCCAATGTAAAGATGAAAAATGTACACATGATTGGAATTCTGGAACAAAATTCTGGAAACACATTACCTATCTAAACAAGGTAGAAAAGGTAGAAATGAGGTAGAAAAACAGAACAGGCCCATAACAAAATAGATTGAAGAGGTAATAATAAAAACTCACTACAAAACAAAAAAGGAAAAACTCCATGGCCAAGACAGCTTCATTGGAGAATTATACCAAACATTCAGAGAAGAACTCATGTCAATACTACTCAAACTATTTCAGAGATATAGAAAAAGGAGGAATACTCTCAACTCATTATGTGAAGCCAGCATAACCCTGATGCAAAAGCCAGGCAAAGACACTTCAAGAAATGAACAATACATACCAGTATCCTTCATGACTATAGCTGCAAATATTATAGCCAATAGAATTCAACAGCATATCAAAGAATAGTATGTCATAACCAAGTGGGATTCATACCACTTATGCAAGGATGGTTTAACATTAGAAAATCAATTAATGGAATCCATCACATAAGGAAAACAATCACATGATCATCTCAATTGATACAGAACACATATTTAATAAAGTCCACTACTCATTCCTGATCAAAACTGTCAACAAAATAGGAAATTCCTCACCATAATAAAAGGCTTTTATACAAAAGCTATAGCCAACATTGTGGTAAACAGAGAGAGCATTCTCCTCGAGAACATGGACCAGATAAGGTTGCTCTTTATCACAACTCTTATTCAACATTATATATTGGAAGTACTAGCTGGAACAATAAGGCAAGAAAAGGAAATAAAGAGCCTTCAGATTGGTAAGGAAGAGATAAACCTATTTGTAATCACAGGAAATATGATTCTGTGCTAGAAAAATCCAAAGATTCCACAAGAAAGCTACTGGAACTAATAGAAGGATGCAGTAAAGTAGCAGGACACAAGATCAATAAAATCTGTTGGATTCCTCTATACCAATGAAGAGAACATTGAAAAGGAAATCAGGAAAACAATACCATGAATAATAGTTCCCTAAAAATATATAAAATACTTAGGAATAAATAAAACCAGGGGCATAAAAGATCTACAAAACATGACTGCAAGAAACCAAAAGAAGCTCTCTTGCTCTAGTCCTGAGTTTGGAGTGTCACCATCTCATTCCTGGACATGAGCCAGCA
The DNA here is from genome assembly GCF_000298275.1 of Orycteropus afer afer. Classification (NCBI taxonomy): domain Eukaryota; kingdom Metazoa; phylum Chordata; class Mammalia; order Tubulidentata; family Orycteropodidae; genus Orycteropus; species Orycteropus afer. Next base: position 1,243,977 of record NW_006922214.1, on the reverse strand, counting down.
GCCGGTCATCTGACTCATGATTTGGGTTTGCCAGCCCCTGCAACCATGCAAATGGGGAAAGTTCTCCAGACCTACCCATGGACTTGGGACTTGCCAGCCTCCCGGCCTCGACCACCACATGAGCAACTTCCTTGGCAGCTTCTTGACCCTCCAGCATACCAGGGGCTGCCAAATTCCCACCTGGCTTCACAAATTCCTCTTCAAGTGAGCATCTCTCCATGACCCAGACTCAGTCTCTCTCTCTCTCTCTCCTCTTGCTGGAAAGAACAGCATCATGTCTCCAGTTTAACTGGAGTTTGGTGACTCCTTTACCAGCATAGTTTGAAATGGTTCTTGCCTAGGTTTCTAATGGGAGAAGCAAAGTTTCTCTTCATCCTTGAAAATTTTGACCCTGATAAATGAACAGCTCAAAAGAATGTCATTTAGCATTATAATTACATAAAATCTATGCATAATTAAGGCAAAACATTTACTAAGTCACTATAAATGTTTAATGTATTTGTTTATAATAAGTGACAATCACATTATCATAAAAATTAGCATCAACATTTTTAGGGAGATGAGGTAATGTGGTAGACTCCAGTGCTCCATACAGACACCTCCCTTTGCCTTGAATGCTCCTGGCTTCTGGAAGTACTGTTGGCCAAGGGCCCTTAGCTATAATTCTATTTGGGAATTTGGTTAGACCTTGGTTAGACTCATTTGGGGCATCTTGACCTCTGGGTCAACAGTTGTGTTCAGTTGTTAACCAAAGGATTGGCAGTTTGAACTTACCCAGTGACTCCTTTGGAGATACATCTGGTGATCTGCTTCCATAAAGATTATAGCCTAGGAAACCCTCTGGGGCAGTTCTACTCTCACAGGAAGTCACTATGTGTCAAAAAATGAAGTCAACAGCACCAGCAGCAATAGTGTAAAGTGGTTGATTGACTGGGGAGCATAGAGCCCACCCCAACTCAGGACAACTTTGAAGAGCCATCCCAGCCTGAGTTTCCCATGAGGTTAACTGAAACCTTTGTTCCAATAGCATTGCAGCTAGACTCCTCCCTCTGCTCCATCCTGCTTCCTTTCCCTCTTTCCACTGGTGTTATCCCAACACAATTCCCTAATAAACTTCCTGATGGTTAATCTCCATTCTAAAGAACCCAACCACTCCTCCACCACTTTTTGTATCCATGCCCTTTGAAATTTGATTTTGCATTTTCTCCAATCAAGAGCTAGAGTTTGTTTCTCCACTCACTAAATCTAGGCTGGCCTTGTGATTTGCTTTGGTTGCTAGCATGAGGCAGAAGCAGTATTGTACCAGTTTTGAGCCTGAGTCTGAAGAAGCTATGCATGCTTCTGCTTTCACTGTTGGAACTTTGACACTACCAAGCTCAAGCTAGTCTCCTGGAGCATGAAAGAAGGTGACCAAGTCAACAATGTTGCCCCAAATGACAGCCAACCAACCCCTAAAAGCAAAGCTACCTGGCTAACCACAATGCATGAATGAACTTAGTCAAGACCAGAACTACCTAGCAGAGCCTAGCCCATATTGCTGACCAAGAGAATCATGAGCTAAATAAACATTGTTGTTTTAGGTCAAAATAAGAAAGAAAGAAACCAAAAGAGACCTACATAATTGAAAAACATGCCATGCTCAAGGAGAGGAAGACTTAACATCATGAAAATGCAATACTACCCAAAGCAATTTATAAAACCCACTGCCATCCAGTTGATTCCAATTCGTAGACACTCTATAGGACAGAGTATAACTGAGCCATATGATTTCCAGTGCTATAAATCTTTATTTAAAAAAAAAAAACAACTCATTACCTTCAAGTCATATCCAACTCATAGCAAACCCTCTCTGGGTTTCCGAGGCAGTATCATTACAGAAGTAGATTTCCCAAACCTTCAATCCAAGGAGTGGCTGGTGGGTTTGAACTGCCACCTTCTGGTTAGCAGTCAAATGCCTTAGGCACTATGCCACCAGGGCTCCTGTAAATCTTTATGGAAAGCAGTTATTTAATTTTTCTTCCACAGAATGTCTGGTGGGTTCAAAATCAACTTTTAACCACAGTGCCACCATAGCTCCTATAGATCTAATGAAATTCTAACTCAAATTCCAACAGCATTACTTAATGAGATGGATAAACTAATCATCAACCTTCTATGGAAAGTAAAGGGGCTTCATTTAAGCAAAGCATTATTAAAGAAGAAGAATAAAGTAGAAGGCCTCACACTACCTGGTTTCAGAATGTAATATATAGTCACAGTAGTGAAAATAGCCTTAACTGGTAAATGACAAACACATAGACCAATGGAACAAATTGAGAATGCAGATGTAAATCTATCCACCTATGGACAGCTAGGAGCTCTGGTAGCATAGTGCCTAAGGCACTTGACTGCTAACCAGAAGGCTGGCGGTTCAAACCCACCAGCCACTCCTCGGAAGGAAGATGGGGCAATCTACTTCTGTAGTGATACTGCCTCGGAAACCCAAGGAGGGGTTGCTATGAGTTGTGTCCAATTTGATGGCACATAACAACAACAACAACATGGACAGCTAATCTTTGATGAAGGGAAAAAGTCCATTAAATGGGAAAGAGACAATCTCTTTAACAATGGTACTCGCAAAACTAGATATCTATCTGTAGAAAAATGAAACAGGATCCACACCTCACATTATACACAAAAACTAACTGAAAATGGATCAAAGATATAAGTATAAAACCTAAAATGGTCATGGTCATGGAAGAAAAAATAGGAACAATGCTAGACACCATAATATATATGGTATAAATAGAATACCAACTATAAATGAAAATGCACAAACAACAGAAGATGAACTAGATAAATGGGACCTCCTAAAAATTAAACACATATTCTCATCTAAAGATTTCTCAGAAAAAAATAAAAAGAGAACCTAGAGACTGGGAGAAAATTTTTCACTATGACATACCCAACAAGGGACCAAACTAAAATTTATAGAAAATTTCAACAACAAAAAGACAAGCAATCCAATTAAAAAATGGCAAAAGATATGAACAGAGACTTCACCAAAGAAGACACTCAAGTGATTAAAACACAAAGAAGAGCTCACAATCATTAACTATTGTTCTCAGATGCTGTGGTGTTGGGTCCAACTCATAGCGACCCCATCTACAACAGAATTAAACAGTGCCCAGTCCTGACATCTTAACAATTCTCGCTATGCCTGAGCCTATGGTTGAAGCTACTGTGCCAATCCATCTCATTGAGGGTCTTCCTCATTTTCACTGACCCTCTACTTTACCAAGCATGATATTCTTCTCCAGGGACTGACCCCTTCTGACAACATGACCAAAGTAAGTGAGATGAAGTCTGGCTATTCTTGCTTTTAAGAAGCGTTCTGGCTGTACTTCTTCCAGGACAGATTTGCTCATTGAAGTTTAGAAAGATGCCAATCAAACTATAATGAAATACCATCTCACTCATCAAAAACTAGAGAATAACAAATGTTGATGAAATTGTGGGGATATTTGAACCCTCATACAGTGCTGGTGGAGATTTAAAATGGTACAACCACAATGGGAAATGGTATGACACTTCATTACTAAGGTAGGAATAGAAATACTCACTTCTAGATATCTACCCTAGAGAAATAAGAGCCGTGACATTAATAGACCTATGCACAACCATGTTCATTGCAGCATTATTCACAACAGCAAAAAGATGGAAACGACCTAAGTGCCAATTAACAGATGAATGGATACACAAACTGTGGCATATGCACACCATAGAATACTATGAAAGGCTAAAGAATAATGACAAATCTCTGAAACATGTCAAAACATGGGTGAATGTGGAGAATACTATGCTGAGTGAAATAAGTCAATCAAAAAAGGACATATATTGTATAAAGTCACCATTATGTCTAAAATATAGCAAGAAAAGCTTTACACATAGAATATAAAAAGTTATTGGGTGGTTACCAAGCATGGGAGGTGGAGGAAGGGAAAATTACTAACTCAATAGAAGACACGGGCTAATCCTGGTGAAGGGAACAGCAATACACCACATGGGAGAAGTCAGCACAACATGACCAAGACAAAACAAGGCACTGAGAGGAATGTAAGAGTAAATGGCAACTCCAGTAATCACTATAGTAGTAACAATCCTTCAACAATAGGATTAACAAACAAAAGTTTATGATTGGACATGTAGGTAAATAGTTATGCACATCCACCTGCAGATACAGGTTTGGTTGTGGATTTTCTACATACATAATTGTAGGTGCTGTCTGTTTATTAATACAGACAAGATAACACACAAGGGACTTGTCATAGAGGCTTTTTTAGACATAATCAAACACCTCCTGGGAAGAAGATCCTAGGTTTGAAGGTGAAGGACCATAGATTAGGGAGACATCTGTGCCAATTGGCATAATATAGATAAGACAATGTTCCGAATCCTACTATGGTAAGTAGTGTCTGGAGTCTTTAAAAGCTTGTAAGCAATCATCTAACAGACAACTATTGGTCTCATCCCATCTGAAGCAAAGAAGAGTGAATAAAATAAAAGATTCAAGGGAGAAATTAGTCCAAAAGACTAATGGATCACATGAAACACTTCCTACATGATGCAGAGACCAGAAGAATAAGATGCTGTCTAGCTCCCACTACCAATTGCTCTGACTGGGATCATAAAACAGGGTACTGGACAGAGCAGGAGAATAATGTGAAACAAAAACCAAATTCACAAAAAAGACCTGACATACTGGCCTGACATAAACTGGAGGAACTTCTAATATGATTGCCCTAAGACACCATTTTGACCTGGAACTCTAATCATTGTCAGAGGTCACTTTTCAGCCACATAATAGATCAGCATGTAAAATAAGCTGTAATAGCCAGAGGGACATGTTCTTTAGGTCAATTAATTATGCAAGATCAAGAGACAACATTTGGATCAAAGCAAAGAGAAGAAGGCAGGAAAGGGTAGAAAAAAAAAATCTGGACAAAAAGGAACGTGAAACAAAAGGCAGAAATGGGGAGAGGCTGACACACTGTGATGAATGCAGTCAAGATCATATTGTACAACTATGGATATGTACAAACTACAAACTAGGAAACAAATTTGCTCAGTAAACTTTCATCCAAAGAACAATTTTTAAAAATGAAGGTATAAAAAATTACATATAAATAAATTATATTAAAAAGAAAGATAATAAATACTTAAAGATTTTTTTATATAAAAGGGACTCTGGTGGTAAATACGGTACCTTTCCCAAATCCCCCTGTAAAAGCCCTGGGTACTGTGCTTTGATTTGCCCTGTGAGCATCTATGAAAGGGGCAATTAGTCTTAAGCCTATCTTAGTGTCTATTTTTCTCTATAGCTATGATTGCCTGTTTAAATTCCTGCTTGTTGCCATGAAGGTGGATTAAGGCAAAGAAAAGGGAAGCAGATGAGTGTGGGAGACAGTCTGGGACAAATGTCTGTCACTGCGTGTTGAAGACCTTCAGAGTCTCTGGCCTTTCCGTTATCCAAACCCATGTAGCTCCATCTTGGTTGCAAGTGAGAAGGGTTACTATTGAAAAGATATCTTCTTCCTTTAAATCTGAGAGGGACCTGTGACTGCTTTAGTCAATTAGGCTATGACAGAATTGACACTAATTGAAGTTCATGACATGCAGCTCCCACCTTGTTGGTTAGAACTCATTTTTGGAGTTCTGATCCACCTTTTTAAGAAGTTTGATTCCCTTGAGGCCACTTTGTTCTAAGGAAGCCCAGGTCACATGGAGGGGGCACTAAACAGATGCCTTGGTTAATGTCATCAGCTGGGCAGAGCAGTTGCTTCAGGTGACAGACATGCAAGTAAAAAAGCTTCCACGTAATTACAGTCCCTAGCCTTTTAAGTGTTGCCAGATGAGACAGGCCCAGACACTGTGGAGGCAATCCATCTCCTATGTGCCCTGTCCAAATTTCTTACCCACAGAATCCATGAGCGTAATAAGGTGGTTGCAGTTTTACATGACTAAGCTTATTACACCGCAGTAGCTGGCTGCAACATCTTTGTATTCTGCATCTGCTGGAGCTTCTGGAATTCCTTAAGGACAAGAACCCATTCTTAATATCATTTTGGCGCATGAATGAAGTGTTTTCAGTCACTAAATGGAATCATGAACAGAAATTTCTTTTATTTTCTTGATGTCTTTTAATTTCTAAAATGTTCTTCCTCTGAATATACTTTTAAATGCTGGATGTCACTGAGCTTGAGACAATCGTATAGATTCTGGAACAAAAATAGAGAAGGAAGAAAAGACACCAAGTTCTACACATGTAAAAAATTTTACCTGCAGAACACTTACACAATTATCCTAAGAGAAAAGTTTGGGATCAACAGGAAAACAACCTTGTAAACACAATGAATAAAATGTAAATGTATTAAAGGGTTTTCCTAAAACTCGGGGAACACAATAATGCTTACAGCTTCTAAAACTTAAATTGCTTACACATGTTGACTGTATAGCTTACCCATCATTTCTTCAACCCTTCTCTACCCTGGCAGGGCACATCACTATGCTGGGATCCTATCATTTATCAGGTGGCATATGCACGACTAAATGTAGTATATGGAGGGGTGGTTTAGGCACATCATTGTATAATATTTACAATGCTAGGCAGTTCCAAACCAAATTTACAAATTTAAGGAATATCTCGGGATGTTCTTAGACTTATTATGCCCACCTGGCTAAAACAGAGACTATCAAAATCTACAATAAACTATAAGATTAAATTATTTAATATCCAATTTAGGGCTTTCTCCTGCATATAATGAAATATACCCAAAAAGGAGCAATTTGGATAAATTTTACTTACAGAATAAATTTATCTCCTGTAGTGTTGTCTTATTGGTGCATTTCAAATATGGGGATATTCCCAAATAGTCTGCCTGCCCATTGCCCTGTGATTGTGTTATCTTTGCTTTGAATATCATTTATCAGCGGTATCACTAAGGGAGTTCAGAGGTTATGAATTGCACTAGGTGACACTGTTAGTGGGAGTGAAAACAAATGACTGTCTATAAAATTTTGTGCACTGGTTCAGCATAAATTTATGATTTTTTATTTAAAAACCCACTTATAACAACCAAAACATTTTTCTTAGCCCACCTTGTATGTATGTGGTAATTTGCTTTTTGAACCTTCTAATGTTCTTCGCTCTGGTAGCATAGTGGCTAAGGCACTTGACTGCTAACCAGAAGGCTGGCGGTTCAAGCCCACCAGCCACTCCTCATAAGGAATAAGGGGCAATCTACTTCCATAATGATACTGCCTCAGAAACCCGAGGAAGGTTCACTGTGAGTCGGGTCCGACTCAACGGCACGTAACAACAACAACAAAGTGCTCCAGGAAGGAGCTCTGGCGGTACAAGCATTTGGCTGCAAACTTAAAGGTTCAAATCCACCAGCTTCTCCAAGGGAGAAAGATGAGACAGCCTGCATCTATAAGGATTTACAGCCTCCATTGGCTACCCTATGGGGGTCGCTATGAGCCAATTTACCGAATGATGGTGAGTTTCATTTGGTTTGCAATATGTCCTTGTCACAGCTGTTATCATTAGCCAATTAAATGATGCTTTGAATCACGTGGTTTTATCTACATATGCTGGAAGTATGCTACAAGCTGTCATTTTCATTGGTGCCAGTGTTTTTATAGTCACTGATTTTGTCCAATTTTCTGGTGTATCAGCTACAATATTATGGTAAGTAGTACTTGTAGACCTATATTAGTGCCTTTTTTGAGAATGAAGTAGTAATTTAAGTTAAAGGAGAAAAATTTTTAAAAAGTTATTAATAATGTTTTAACTAAATATGTTATAATTCAATGTAGAAAGATTTCACAATTAGTGAATTATCTTAGTATTCAGATAATTTAAGAAATATTACATTGAAACAATTTACAACTATTATCACATATTATTCAATGATTCAAATTGATAATAAATGTTACTAAGAAGCTCTTGTGGTGTAGTGCATAAGGCATTTGGCTGCTAACCAGAAGGTCAGCAGTTCAAACACACCAGCTGGTCTGTAAAAGGAAGATGGAGTAATATACTTCTGTAAAGATTTGCAGCCTGGGAAATTCAATGGAGGCTGCTGTGAGTCGGAATCGACTCAATGGCAGTGAGTCTAGCTTTTGTTTTGGAAGGATTCTGTGTGGTGTGGTAGGAGAGGAGGTCCACAGTTGGTGGGTGACACTGATTTATTGCACTGAATGACACCAACTCTATTGATGTCCCTGCATATATGTAGGCTTTTTTATCTAATAAAACTATAAACTCTTAAGGTAGAAAACTGTGTTCAATTTATTTTCACACATCACTCTTCATCTTCATGGTATTCAGTATTGTTCAATATAGCATGTTACACAAAATGTGCTATCATAATCTTCCAATAAGAAGACTCTGAATAAAATTTTATTGCCTAGGATCAAAACAAATTGAAATTTAATCTTTTGAGTATTATTTTGAGTGTGTCCTTTGTTATTAATTTTTTAAATTCACATCTAACGGGTGCAAAAAGGTCCCTGGTGGCATAGTTTGCTTTTAACTACTAACCAAAAAGTTGAAATTTTGAACGTATCCAATGACATGGCAGAATAAAGTCCTACAGGTAGGCTTCTAAGAAGATTACGGGCAAAAAACCCTATGGAGCAGTTCTACTCTGTAACACATGGGGTCACAAGGAGCCAGAATAGACTGGTTGGCACAAGGTGAGGATAATACTAACATAAGGGGGTTATGAGTCTGAGCCCACTCTGTAAGAACTAATAGGAACAACTGTATTGGTTTGGTATCTCTATAAAAATAAACAAAGTTAGTTCAGTATTCGTTGTTCTAAGTGAATTTGGATCATAGTCCAGGATATAGACATATAGATATAGATGATCAGATAGATGTGTAGAATATATACTTTAATCATCACAAGGTAGCTGATAATACAATATTTCTAGGATTTTGTGATAAATCACTTTCAAACTGACCAATAAGTGATGTGTTGAATCAATATATGGCTCATTTAAAAATATACATTAAATCACTCAGTTTTCTCAGAACCATAGTCACAGGGGACATCAAGCTCAATTGGCATAACATACTACATAAAACATTGTTCCACCTCTTACTTTGGTGATTGAAGAATGGGATCTTAAAAGCTTGCAAGCAGCCATCTAGATGCAATGATGGGTCTCTCCTCGTCCAAAGCAAAGAAGAATGAAGAAAACCAAAGATTCATGGAAACAATTTGTCCTAGTGACTGGTATACCATGAAATCCGCAGCCTATATGACTATGAGACCAGAAGAACTAGATGGTACCCGGCTACTACTGTCAACCACTCAGAGGGGGATCTATGTAGGACATCTTGGATAGAGAGGGAGAACAATGTGGAACAAAACTCAAAATCATTTGCAAAAAAAAAGGGGGACCAGGTTTGCTGGTCTGGTAGAGCCTGGTGGAACCACTGAGACTATGGCCCCTAGCTGCCCTTCAGGTCTGGAACTGAATCCACACCTGTGGCTTCCAGCCAAACAAAAGACAGGCATGTGAGTTGAACATTTACCTGAGGTAGATACACTCCTTGGAGAGAACAATCATGGGAGAAAGAAGGGCTGTTTATGCACAGGGAGACAGCTCAGGGGGCAGGAGTGCATGGAGGGATGGACACAGGGAAGAGGTAGCTATCGGGAGGAAGTGGGAGGGGAGCTGTTGCATTGTGGTAAATTGTAGTCAATGTCATGAGACAAAGTGTATGTGAACTGCTGCATGGAAAGTGAATTTTCTCTGCAAATTTTCCCCAAAATCACAATAAATAAATAAATAAATAACTCTATTTTCCTCTTTCTGGTTTCTCTCATATTTCTGGTACATTGATTTTGAGATCACAGCCAAAATTACCTGTGGTAACCTGGCATATTATTTATTTGGACTTTTGAGATATGAATGCATTTTCATTAGGGGAAATCCTTTCGTATTTCAATACATTTTTCTGGTGTTTGTCTTCATTTTCCTTCACTGATAGAAATAAAAAACAGGAACTCAGCAAGTGCTTTTATTTACTTTAACTGTTAACGCAGTGGTTCTTAAGATGTGGTTCCCTGATTAGCAACATCAATATTACTTGGGAATTCATTAGAAATGCAATTTGTCAGGCCCTGCCCCAGACCTACTGAATTAGAAACTCTGGGGACGACATGGGGTCTCACAGTCTAGGTGTAAAAAGCCTTCAAGGTGATTCTCTGTGTTCTAAAGTTTTAAGATCCACAGTGTTGTGTTAGAATTCCATTGAGGCAGAAACTTGAGATGTTCCTGTAATATTTAGAGGAGAAATATGATAGTTGTATTTTTAAATAATTGGTTACATTTGCTATTTTTATGATATATTTGGTAGAAGAAAAAGATTTGAAAAAATTGGTATTGAAGAAGCAATTAAAATAATTCCAATATGATGTATCACACCAAATAATTAACTTACTGTGTGTGAGTATTTTCTTCAGCACTTTGATGAGCTATGAAGGTGGCAAGGAACTAATATATGTTATGGTCTATGTGCCACCTACCACAAAGGAATTAACATGATATTAATAAATTTGTCATCTTGCACAAGTTCATTAAACAAGCAGTGGACATCATTATTTGACCATTATTTTCTGATTTAGACTATTAACTATTTTCAAAACAATGACTCAATGCTGTCAAGTCGTATCCAACTCATAGCAGCCCCTCCTTGGGTTTCCGAGGCAGTATCACTAGGGAAGTAGATTGCCCAATCTTCCTTCCGAGGAGGGGCTGGTGGGTTTGAACCTCCAGCCTTTTGGTTAGCAGTCAAATGCCTTAGACACTATGTCACCAGAGCTCCTCATTAAGTATTTTAGGGGTAAACAATAATAAATAATAAACAATAGAGGAATCATGAAAGGTTTTTACAAACAACATTATTTAATTAAGGCCTAAAACGTAGCTAGAGTTGAACTTCGTAGAGGGATCAAAGAGATCACTTCAGTGTAAGAGAAATGATGAGTGTAGAGCCTTAGCAAGAGAATGAAAGATCTAAAACTGGGTAAAACTGGAAGAGAAGTTATTGTGGATTTTATTATTGTGATGATGTGGGAATGGTGCTAAAAATTTAAGCTGCGGCTATAGACTTTACATCTCTAATTAAGCGGAAGGGGCTGTGGATGGTTGTAGGGACTTCGCTTATACTTCCTACACTTGTCTGAAAAAAATTTGAGGGTGTGTTTGTGTGTGTGAGTGCGTTTGTTTGTATGTGTATAAAAATGTTATTTTTCTGGAGAAAGGTTCCTAAGTTTATTCTAGTCTCAAAGACATCTCTTCTCCAAGTATACAAGCCAGTGGTATAACGTTTCAGAATTAAAAGATTTTAAAGCTATACCATTTTGAGGATCTTACAAAAAAAAACAATTGTGGAGACCTGTGCAATGGATATATTTATCAAAAAAGAAAACAAGCACACTGCTGTCAAATCCGATCTGACCCATAGTGACCCCTCCTTGGGTTTCCCACATGGTATCACTATGGAACTGATTGCCCAATCTTCCTTCCAAGGAGTGGCTGGGGGTTTGAACTGCCAGCCTTCTGGTTGCAGTTAAATGTCTTAGGCGCTATGCCACCAGAGCTCCTATGAATATGTTTAAGCACTTGAGGAAAAAAAGTGTCCTTCTCTGCCAATGAGGTTTGAGTATGGTCACCATGATAGTTATAAGAATAGCAAAAGTAGAACACCTAGGAGAGAATTGAACTGTTTAGCGAAATGAATTTCAAGTCTTTAGTAAGACCTATCATATTTACTGTTTCTTCATTAAGAACACACTTGCAACCAACATCTTGAAAGCTCCCTTTACATCTTTGTTTCTAAGTGTGTATATAAGGGGGTTCAACATGGGTGTGATGATTCCATAGAAAAGAGACGCCATCTTTCCCCCGTCCTTGGAGGTAGAGGATGGTGGTTGCAGATACATATAGAGAGCAGTGCCATAAAAAAGTGACACTACAATTAGGTGAGAACCACATATCCCAAATGCCTTTCGCTGACCTTCTGCTGACTGTATTCTCAACACTGCTCGGGCAATGAAAGTGTATGATATAAGGATGAGCGTCACAGGTATTAGAAGGAATGGCAGACAGAGGAAGAAGAGTTCAGCCTCATTTGCTGTTGTATCAACACAGGACAACTTGAGCAGAGCAGGGACTTCACAGAAGAAATGATCCACTTTGTGACCACACAGTGGCATCTTAAGGGTCAAGGTGGACTGCAATACTGAGTTGCTAAAGCCACTAATCCAGCATGCAGCTGCCAACTGGAGGCAGAGCTTTTGGTGCATGATGACTGAGTAATGGAGAGGCCGACAAATAGCTACAAACCTATCAAAGGACATGATGACCAGGAGAATACATTCAGTGCCACCCAAGGCCAGAGAAATGAGAAGTTGGACCACACAGCCACCATAACTTATTACCTTCCTGGTGTTGCATAAGTTTACCAGCATTTGTGGAATTATAGTTGTGGTGTAGCAAAGGTCCAGGAAAGATAGATTGGTGAGAAAGAAATACATGGGGGTATGGAGTTTGGGGTCCAGATGTGCCACAAGAATTATGGCCAAATTGCCAAAGATTGTCAAAATATAGGAAACCAGGAACACCACAAAGAGCAGAAACTCTAGCCATGGTCGATCTGAGAAACCTAACAGGACGAACTCCCATGGGATGCTCTCATTTACCTTATTCATGTTAAATGATTCAACTCTTCGTTCCCTGAAATATAAAATCCCAACATTTTATAAAATCAGAGTTATTGACTAGGTCATTCAGTTATAATCATTTTGTGAGCAATTTCCATCAATTTATACACTAAAAACTATTGATAAAAATATATTTCATTCCAAACACTTCAAGTGTGTTTCTTTATCTGTAAAAGTATATTAGCAAAGTGAATTTCAAAAATTTTAAAAAGTACACAATCAGTTAAAACATTCACAGATTATACTTTGATTTTATGTTGATGTGAAAAATATTTTTCTCCCTTTCCTCCAACTGAATACCTACTATTAGGCAGATATACACACAATTCCTTTTGTTTTGGTTACCTAGTGGTGCTGACAAGAATATACCACAAATGGGATGGCTTTAACAAACAGTTTATTCCCTTACAGTTTGGAGGCTTTAAGTCCAAGTTCAAAGTGCCAGGCTCTACAGGCTGGGTGAAAGCCCCTTAACTTTGGGCTTTAGCTCTGCCTCCTGCTCCTGCCCACTGAAGTTAGAGGCTTTTCTTCATTCAGACAGCTGCTGGCTGCTGAGATTGACAAGCCCAAGGTTGACAAGTAAAAAAGGCACAGTCCCAAGGTTACCAAACCACACGGCAGGCCGTTAGTTCAAGTCAATTAAAAATCCCAATGTCAGCAAAGAATGGCAGGCTGCTGATCAATGACTCCGCTACATGTAGGGTTCAAGTGTACCATAAACTACAGACTGTTCCCCAAGCCTTCTCCTTATATATAGGAAGCAGACCACATCCCTGAGGCAGCTACTCAGCTGCTCACAGTAGATTCCACCATGGAGTTGACTATTAGTCTCATCATGGGGAATACTACCTCCAGATGCCAAGCCACTCAACCAGATCCAAACAAGCTGACACACAAACTTAACTACCACACCTTTCCACCTTTCATTTGTTATTAATCCCCATTGTCAGTGAGATTATCTTATTATGTGAATCAGTTGAATTATTTAAATTCTACACCCTCCTCAAAAAAGAAATAAATTTATCTAGCAAGTTATCTGATACATTTAAAGGAGACATATCCTTTTTCTGTGAGTAGCTCTTAGAAGTTATATAAGGTTATTTTATTTAATAACATTGAATTTTCAGAGTGACAGTCTAGCTCATATCCCTACCTTCTCAAGTTAGTTACATTGCCCTAGGAATGTTTCTTATCCTCTGATCTTCAGGCTTCTCATTTGTAAACTGAACTACTTTTTAAAGTTGTCTTGATGTGCAGTATAAGTGATTTATGAAAGACACACACTTTAGCCTCTAGCCTTCAGAAACAGAGAAGCATGAAGGAAAGAACTAAAGAAATCCAAATATCTGAGGGTCTCAGAGAGGAATTACTTAGGATTTTTAGAACTTTAAATTTCCTAGTGTTAACAGCATAAACAAAAGGGGCAGAGGTGGTGCAGTGGCAGAATTTTTGCCTTCCACACAGAAGACTCAGGTTCAATTCTTGCCCAATGCACTTCATGCACAGTCACCATCTGGCTGTTACTGGAGGCTTTCGTATTGCTCTGATGCTGAACAGGTTTCAGAGGAGCTTCCAGACTAAGAAGGAAAGGGATGAAAGGCCTAGTGACCTACTTTTGAAAAATGATCTGATTTCAAATCAAATGTGGGCATGGCACAGGGCTGGGCAACTTTTCGTTCTCTTGTGCATGGGGTCTCCATGTGTCAGGGGTTGACTCCGTGACAGCTAACAATAACAACCAATGGGTAATGGTTCTGCATGTTGAAAACTTATCATTCCTTCCTTCTATAATCCCCACACCCTCAATCTCAACAACAGGGATCATAGTACCCATCTTACGTGAAGTATACATGTGATCTTTAGTGTAAATTGCCAGGAATAGTGCCTGGCAGAGAGAAACACAGCCATGTAGTGGAAGTAGGACAGTGATGCAGGAACTCTGAGATGCTTTGGGTAGAGGCTATTCAGAGTGCTATATTTCCTGGAAGTACTAATGCAAGTCAACTCCATCAACTAAAAATGTATTCATTCCAATGAAATCTTAATATGAGGCTAAATTTTAAAATTATTTTATCAATACTGAAATATAATTTTCCTCAGTATTCATACTTTTCAAATTTAAACAATGTACATTTTAATCATCACTTTTTGCAGAGCTATTAATCTTCCCAAAAAATGTTCCCTTACCTTCATCTCATAAGAAACTTGAGGTATATAGTCATATGAAGTGATGATCAGATGACCTTAAAGTAAAAAATAAAGTTGCTGAACATTTGTATAGAGTGATCCCATCATTTAAACAAAAAAAGATATCATATAATAACATATCCTTTCACATCTGTTCATACACATAAATGTTTGCATATAAATAAAAATTTATATTGAAAGATATAGAAGAAAGTGTTACCCCTGGAAATGGGGTAGAGAGAGTAATGAAGAATTTGCTTATAATATTTTTGTTCTAATTGCTTACAACTAGGCATTAATTTTATAATAATTTTTAAAAACAGCTACTCACATCTCATTTTTTGTATTTTACTGTCAGACTAGCATTGCTTTATTTATTTTATTTTGACCACCAAAAGGAACAGATGTTTAGATGAAATTTAATATTTTAAACTCTTTATTCTTCTTTAAAAATTCAGTTGCAGGAAGGCTCTATAAGGAACTTTTCTAAAGGATGCAGTGTGGGAACATGTTTTAATCTTATTGGCAAAATAATGTTGCTAAGGGATTTGGCAAAACAGGATAAATGGCATCACTAAAGAGAGGTTTCACATACTTCACAATCTCCTTGAGCTTTGTAAATCTGTTACTGGGGTGGCCTCCTTTACTCCTGCTGTGCTGACATAGTCACTATTAGAGCCCCTGCCATTCTCAGAAGTATTCCTGTTTACATGGTAAGGTATAAGGTCAGCTCTGGTAGCATAGTGGCTAAGACACTTGCCTGCTAACCAGACGGCTGGCGGTTCAAACCCACCAGCCACTCCCCGGAAGGAAGGTTGGGCAATCCTACTTCCGTAGTGATACTGCCTCGGAAACCCAAGGAGGGGTCGCTATGAGTCGGGGCCGACTCGACAGCACATAACAACAACAACAAGAAGTAGGATATTGGAAAGTGAAATAATCTTTGCATTATTATTCAGAAGTATCATATCATTGAGGAATTTGGTATTCGTTTTTTCCTCTAACCTGGACCAATGGCTTTTCCTTACTAGACCTCAATCTGTTGTGTCTCCTTTAGAGCTCAGAGGCCCTCTCTGTTGACGTTAGAGTAGAAGGAAGGGGTCAGCTAACTCTTTTACAGTCATTTAGCCCCATGCACTCTGCAATTCAGTGTTTATAAAAGAAATAAACCGATTTTATCAACAACACAACATATCGTTTAATGTTCCCTGTCATATGTGATATTTTCCCACTTTCCGAGGTTGGTGAGGGCAACAGGATGTGAAAGAGAATATTTATCACTCTGGCAGGAAGCCCTGGAGCAGAATAAGGATGGTGGGCAGGAAGGAAAGGTGGGCAGGAATCAGGAGATTTCACAGCACTGACTTCTCAGTTTCTGCTTTAAACACTTCTGTGCACATTTATTCATCTTCCAAACACATGGTAACCTCAGATATTTAACCACTCTTGAAAGGATATCTTTAGATTAATTAGTTGTAGTGTCATTTTGAATCTAGGAGTTTTAAGTAATTTAAATTTGCATTTTTATCCCTAGTATTAGGACTAAAGTGTATTTAAAAAGCAAAAACAGAAACAAAAAACCTAGGAAGTCCTTATGTGAACTTCTCAAACTATACCTTGCCCATTGTTTACAATTGTAGCTAACACTTCAAACACCATAGAGCAGAGTCCTCTATTTTACCAGCATCTTGACATAATATTATTTGCGTTTTCAGTAGCAAGCATTCAATTGGACAGCAAAACAAAACATTTGAATTCTGTGAGATACCAAGGGAATCTAAAAGGGAGCCTAGCAACTGGGTTACAACAGAAGGTAATGGAAGGAAAGCATTTGAGAAACTGCTGATGGGATTGTACAGAACTTATCTGTGATCATCTAGAGTGTTTTAACCCATAGTTTAAAGCACATAATCTCCTCCTTTTTGCTGGTATATTAGTTGACATTAGTACTGCCAACTCTGTATTGGCTTTTCGCATTCTGTAATTAAAAAAAAAAATTTTAATGAAAAATTTTTTTCAATTAAAAAAAATTTACAAAAAGATGAAATTAATCAAGACCTTGAAAGCTTATTTTCAAGCTGACTATGGAAAGAGCATTGAGGTAAGAGGTAGCAAGAGTTTTAGTTCCAAATATACCAGTAAATGGATATATACTTGGGCAAGTTTGTTAATAGCTCTTTGGATCTCAGTTTTCTTTTCTGTAATATTATGGGTTTCTTTTCTTTCTTTCTTTTTTATTGAGGTAAATATAGAGCTAACAAAACCTTTGTCATTTCTACATTCTTCACATGTATAGTTTAGCAATATTAATTATGTGTTCATTATGTTGTTCAACCAGCACCATCATGAATTTTTCCATCACTTTTAACAGAAGCTTAGTGTTTCCTAAGCTTAAGCATTGTGTCTTCCTTTCCCCTTCCCTCTAAGCTACCCATGCTGTTGTTGTTAGGTGCAGTCAAGTCATCTCCAACTCATGGCAACCTTATGTACAATAGAACAAAACACTAAAACACTGCCGGGTCCTGTGCCAGCCTCATGAGCTTTGCCATACCTGAGCACATCATTGCAGCCACTGTGTCAATCCATCTTGTTGAGGACCTTCTCCTTTTCGTTGACCCTCCACTTTACTGAACATAATATATCCTTCTTCAGAGAATGGTCCCTTCTGACAATATGACCAAAGTAGGTGAGACAAAGTCTGGCCATTCTCACTTCCAAGGAGCATTCCAACTGGCCTTCTTCCAGGACAGATTTGTTAGTTCTTCTGGCAGTCTATGGTAGCCTCAGTCTTCTTTGCCAACAACGTAACTCAAAAGAATCAACTCTTCTTCGGTCTTCCTTATTCATTGCCCAGCTCTCACATGCATAAGAGGTGATTGAAAACACCATGGCATGGGTTAGGCACACCTTAGCGTTCAAGGAGATATCTTTGCTCTTCAGCACTTGAAAGAGGGCTTTTGCAGCAGATTTGCCCAGTGCCATACGGTATCTGGGAGCTCTGGTAGCATAGTGCCTAAGGCACTTGGCTGCTATCAAGGATGCTGGTGGTTCAAACCCATCAGCCACTCCTTGGAAGGAAGATGGGGCAATCTACTTCCTTAGTGATGTTGTTGTTGTGTGCCCTCGAGTCAGACCCTACTCATAGCGACCACTTCTTGGGTTTACGGGGCAGTATCACTATGGAAGTAGATTGTCCCATCTTCCTTCCGAGGAGTGGCTGGTGGGTTTGAACCGCCAGCCTTGTAGTTAGCAGTCAAGTGCCTTAGGCACTACACTACCAGAGCTCCCCCTGGGAAACCCAAAGAAGGGTCATTATGAGTCAGTTCTGACTCAACGGCACATAACAACAACACCAACACCATATGGCATCTGATTTCATGACTGCTGCTTCCATTGGTGTTAATTGTAGAACCAAGTAATATGAAGTCTTGGACAACTTCAATCTTTCCCCCATTTATCATGGAGCTGCTTATTGGTCCTGTTGTGAGGATTTTTGTTTTCTTTATATTGATGTGTAATCCATATTGCAGATTGTAGTCTTCAATCTTTATCAGTAAATGCTTCAAGTCATCTTCACTTTCAGCAAGCAAAATTGTGTTGTCAGCATATCACAGGTTGTTAATGAATCTTCCTCCAAACCTGATGCCATGTTTCTTCATATAGTCCAGTTTCTTGGATTATTCACTCAGCATGTAGATTGGATTAGTGTGGTGAAAGGATACAACCCTGATTCACTCCCTTCCTGATTTTAAACCATGCTGTATCCCCTTGTTCTGTTCAAATGACACCCTCCTGGTCTATGTACAGGTTCTTCATGAGTACAGTTAAGTGTTCTGAAATTCCCATTCTTCTCAATGTTATCCATAATTTGTTATGATCCACACTATCAAATGCTTTTGCATACTCAATAAAACACAAGTAAACATCTTTCTAATATTCTTTGCTCTCACCCAAGATCCATCTGACATCAGCAATGATATCCCTTGTTCCATGTCCTATGGGCACCACTAATAAACTGATCTCTCTACATTTGCTTATGCTACATATACATTAAGTATTTTCCACTTTCTTTTCATGATATGAAGGAGGCTTGGAGGTGCAGTGGCTAAAGTATTTGGCTATTAAGCAAAAGGTTAGCGGTTAAAACCCACATGTCATCCATGGGAGAAAGATGAGCAATCTGCTTTGTAAACATTTATAGCCTTGGAAACCCTATGGGGAAGTACCACTCTGCCTTATAGGGTCACTATGAATTGGAATCAATTCAATGGTATAAGATGAGTTTCATAATATATCTATTTACTTTCATGTTTTCTCAAATTATCTCATGTCGTTATGAATGTACCTAAGGCTTCCAAATACCATATATGATGGACTTAAGGATGAATAAGATCAGTACATTTCTCCACTCAACTAATACATTGCAGCTTAGCTTAGCAGAACAAGGATGCTTGTCCCAAAAAATTTCCAGTTACTGAAAGATCGAATTTATGTGCTCTGAGAGGTTAAATTACTTCTGTAAGGTCTAGAGCTAGTAAGAAGTAGACCCAAACTTAGAACATGACATTCATCTACCTTAAACTTCAGATTTCACATAGAGATTATAAATGTACTCAAACTAGCATTGCATATTTGAAAACAAAAAACTATATAGAAACTGAAGCTGAGTGAATCAGATTTTTTTCCTAGTAGATAATTTGGTCTCTTCTTGAGATTTGAATTATAAACAGTTCACAAAATGAGTGCTTACCAAAATAAAAACCCCAGTGCCATCAAGTCAATTCTGACTAATATTGACTTTATAGGACACAGTTGAACTACCTCATGGGGTTTCCAAGGCTATAATCTTTACAGAAGCCAACTGCCTCACCTATCTCCTGGTTCACATTGCCAACCTATTGGTGAGCAGCCAAATACTTTAACAATTACACCATCAGAGTTCTTAAATAAGTGCTTACAGCACTCAAATTTTAATATAACATTATTTATTGTGTGGAATGTATTCTACTTACCTCTGTTTTAAGCAATAGAGATGGACTGATTCATTTTTATGTTGAAATTCAAGCCTTGAATTCAAATGGAACTAATTTAAAGTGCACAGATAAAAGACATCTTCATATGCTATTTAACTGTATAATCGATTCGATGAAATTCATTAAACTTCTTTTACTTCTAATCTCTATGTAGCTAGTCATGAGATCTCCAATCAGGGTTAACTGGAGAATAAGGATGAAGTATTGTAGATGATCAGGACATGTTATACTCTCATCAGGTTCCTTGGCAGAAGGCATTCAGTTGTAATTTTCAGAGATTTTTTTCAAAATGAATAAGAAATATGGTGTACTTTGTTAATATTGGTGTTTGCTTGGTCTCTGGCAGAACTGTCAAACATGAAATGGCCAAACACTCTCTCATAGTTTATAGTAATTAACCCCTTACCCAGTGGGAAAAGAAAGGCAGGAGATCTCTATGAAGCCATACTCCTTATTGTTGATTATCTCTGCAAACTCCTTTCTCTCGGGACGGAATCCTTAACTTTTTCTAAGACAAAATAAATTTCAATAGGACTAAAACGTCCTATCAAAAAATGTTTGAATTTGTGCTATTAAATTAGGAATAATTGTCTTTTGTAAATGATTCAATGAGTTTTCAGAAGCTATCTAATTCCTTCCATAAGGAAGAAATTTTTTTTTTCCTGTATAAATATTCTAAAATTCCTTGTGAGGTCATGACATCAAAGCATCAATTTCTCTACCAAAGAATAGACCCCTACTCCCTGTGTTAAAGGAACTCTGATGGTACAGTGGTTAAAGCTTTTGGCTGCTAACTAAAAGATCTGCTATTCCAATCCACCAGACCCTGTATGGGAGCAAGATGAGGCAGTCTGCTTCCTTAAAGATTTACAGCCTTGGAAACCCTATGCAGGCATTTCTACTCTGTCCTATATGGTCATTAGGAGTGGGAATTGACTCAATGACTGTTGACTTTTTTTTTTTTTTTGATAACATGCTAAGAAATTTATTTTTAACTTGAATTACCATAAGTCAGAAGGACAGAATGACAACCTTTTTAATGGTACATCTTTACATAAAGTCATGTAAAAAATTATTATATAGTCAATATATATGCATCTTTAAGGAGAACTGGTGGCACAGTGGCTAAGTCGTTTGTCTGCTAACCAGAAGGTTAGAAGTTTAAAACTCACCAGCTGCTGCATGGAAGGGAGATAGGGCAATCTGCTTCCATGAAGATTTACTGCCTTGAAAAGCCAATAGGGGTTGCTGTGAGTCAGAACTGACTT
>NW_006922214.1:1205384-1218673 GCF_000298275.1 Orycteropus afer afer | reverse complement strand
ATGTATCTTTACTTTCATGAATTTTGAATTTGCAGGCCTAGTTATGGTCTTCCTTATCTTGAGACTGTATGCGCCCCTTAGATTTTCTGGTAAGATTTTAAAATGTATATATAGTATAGTATTTAACCCAGCCAAAATTTATTTTCTTATGATGTAATAATGAGGTTCATCTTTATTTCTTTCAACATGGATACATTTTGAAAACATATGTTTATAATTATATAAGGAATATATATTAAGTTTCTCTAACATGTAAGAGGATGCTCAGAAAAAAAATTTTTGGGGGGCGGGAAGAAACTTACAAACTGCTATAATGGAAAATGACAAATGATATGCTAGACAATTCAAAGAATTGCAAGTCCAAATGACCAATAAACCAAAAAAAACAAACTCACTGACATCCAGTCAATTCTGACTCATACCCACCTCAACTGGGTTTCTGATGCAGTAAATCTTTATGGAAGTAGATTACCCTATCTCCCTTCCACAGAGTAGATGGTGAGTTTGAACTGCCAACTTTCTGCTTCGCAGTCAAATGCCTTAAGCACTGCACCACCAGAGCTCCTTAAATTATCAACAGATATAAGAAAATATGTTCAAATTCTTAATTAGTCAGAGGAGGATATGTTAAAGTGATGCTAATAGAGCTCTTCATACTCACCAGATTGGAAACAAAAGAAGAATTCAATCCTATTGCCAATGAGGATGAAGGAAAAAGCTACTTGCAAATTGCTGATGAAAATTCAGAATGTTACAAGTTTTCTGGAAAGAAATTTGGCAACAGTTGCTGATAATTACATACATTCTTAACCTGCCACTATCACTCCAAGAAATTTTTTCATGGAAAGGAAATTAGCAGTATATAATGACATGTGGAAAATTATGTTTATTGTAAAAATGTTTTAATAGCCAAAGATGGAGAAAAATGCAGTCCTTTGATAAGGATTTTACTATAATTATTATATTCTTAGCATTGAATAATGTACATCAATGTAAAATGAGGAATTACAGCTCTAACAAAAGTCTTAGAAATACTTTCCCAAAGTATTGCTGAAGAACAAAAAAAATAGGGGGGAATATACATGACATGGTCCAAATATTATTTTATAAAAAGATTTAAAATCTACTAAATATGATTTTATGGACTATATGTTTGTGTGAGATTACATGAGAAAACATCTGTAAATATTTATTTTACTTCTCAATTTGTCCCTGACTTTGCTTTTGTGAGATCCTTCAAATTGACTCCTGAAACCTTCTGATGTGCCACCATCATCTTTTGAGCATTTCCTTACTCTGTGGCACCACCAGATGTTCCAGAGGTATCCTGTACTTTGGCTGTCCCAACACTGGAAGCAGCCATTTATTTAAGGATTCCTGGTTCCTTTTATTGAAAACATGTTTTTAGAAATTAAGATCTATGCTCTCGGTGTGCACGTTATTACCAAGGTGTTATTCTTTTTAGGCTCAGTTAATAGGGCTTTATTAGTGGTGCTGTGGTTGTCATCAAGTGACTCCATGTGTTACAGAGTAGAATTGCTCCATAGTGTTTTCTCGGCTAATTAACAGTAGATTTCTTCTGTGATACTACTGGATGGATTGGAAATGCTGACCTTTAGAGTTAGCAGTTGAGTGCAAATCATTTGTGTTACTTGAGAACTGTGAATAAAGCTTAGAAATGTACATATGTGTACATATATATAATATGTAGTCACAAATTCACGTATACACACAGCTTTAGTGGCATAATGCCTAAGGAATTTAACTGCTTACCTGAAGGCTGGTGGTTCAAACCCACCAGCCCCTCCTGGGAAGGAAGATGGGGCAATCTACTTCCATAGTGATATTGCCTTGGAAACCCAAGGAGGGGTCACTATGAGTCAGGTCCAACTCAACGGTACATAACAACAACATCTTTATTTTTTTATCCATCCATGTGTATGTGTGTTTTTTCACTACTACTCTTTACCAAAGTTAATTTGTTGGCTCTATTCTTCCTTATCCTCTTTAGTGTAGTTGTGTTGTCATTGGTAGTATACTGTTGTTTGGTGCTGCCAAGTAGGCTCCAACTCCTACCCACCCCAGGTATAATACAAAGAAACACTGCCCAGTCCTGTACCATACTCAAAATCTTTGCTATGCTTGAGCCCAACATTGCAACCACAGTTCAATCCATCTCATTGAGGGTCATCCCGTTTTTCACTGACATACTTTACTAAGCATGAGCTCCTTCTCCAAGGAATGGTCCCTTATGACAGCATGACCAAAGCGGGTGAGATAAAGTCTGAACATTCTTGCTTCTAAGGAGCATTCTAGCTGCAATTTTTCAGGACATACTTGTTTGTTCATCTGGCAGTCCATGATATTGTCAATATATTTTTCTTGACTGCTGCTTCCATGGCTGTTTAATGTGGAATCAAGTAAAATGAAATTCCTGACAACTTCAATCTTTCCTCCACTTATCATGATGTTGCTTATTGGTCCAGTTGTGAGGATGTTCACTTTCTTTATGTTGAAGTGCAATCCACACTAAAGGCTGCAGTCTTTGATCTTCATCAGTAAGTGCTTCAAGTCATCTTAATTTTCAGCAAGCAAGGTTGTGTCATGTAAATAACACAGGTTGTTAATGAGTCTTCTTCCAATCCTGATGTTGCATTCTTCTGCAAATAGTCCAGCTATATGGATTATATGTTCAGCATACAGATTGAATAAGTATCATGAAAGAATAAAACCATGACACACACCCTTCCTGATATAAAACATGCACTATCCCCTTGTTAAGCGCAGTCACCTCACCCATCACAATCTGCCTTACCAGAGGCCTACAGGCATTTACTGTCTCACACCTCCCTCATCCTGCCCTACCCAGAGGCATCAACCACCACTCCATTCCCTGAACCAGAGGCCCATACACTGATGGCACCTACCTCTTCATTCAGCTACTCTTGCCTGCAGTGTTCAGAGTGGCAGTGCCCACCTTTCTGTGCAGCCATGAGCACTGAGGGCCTGTGAAACTGTGGCACCCAGTCTTACATCCAGTTGTCCACACTAAGGGCCCACAAGCAGGTGGTGCTCACTGCTTTGCCTAGTCCCTAGCATCAGAAGCCTGTGAACCAGAGATGCCCATACCCACAACCAACCACCAAAGCTGGGAGCCCAAACCTGCTGTGCCTGCTACTCTCTCCCGCCACCTGTGCCAAGGTCCCTCCTCCATGTCAAACTCTAATGAACAAACACATACCATCCTAGTGGGCACCTATGAACTTAAAGCAAACTCCCTGCCTCAGTGCTAATAACATCCCCTCCTGCAAACAGAAACTGCTAGCTCTGACCACTGCTGCACAGCCCTGTTAGACTAAGGTCATTAGTGAAATTTGCAATACCACCCACCTAGTTACTGATGACATGAATGCCCTCAATCTAATAACTCATCAACCAACATTGCACATACACAACTCGTAACCCAGAGAACAATGAGAACACACCCTGAAACCATGCCCAGGTGCCAGGATGGATAGACATATCACCTCACCAGCAATGCCAGCTACATCCTCAACCACTCTGCAATGCCAGTGAACTAAGATTTGTGTTCACACATCCAAGTGCTGCCCCATCCACCCAGGGACAGATGGTGACATCCCTAGTTCTGCCAGACTAGCAACAAGAGTAGCACAGGTACTGTACCTACTTGTATATAACAAAACTAAACAAAACAAAAAAATCAAAACACAACAAACAAACATAATGAATAAATACATATAGTAACACCTCAATGCATTAGAGACAAAGACAAATGTCAAATCACATAAAGGAGCAGGATGACTTCAAAAGTAGCCCAAATAATGAACTGAAAACCTCTGGAGGAAGAAAAAGTAATGGAACTACAGATATGGAATTCAAAACACTAGTATATAGGGTTCTTAAAGAGGTCAAGACATTGAAAAAGGAAAACACAGAGATAACCAAGGAAAAACAGATAAAGCAATAGAAGAACTCAGAAAAACAATGCAAGAACAAAACAATAAAATAAATCAACAATTAGAAACCATACAACAGCAACTAGAAATCCTAAAGATTAACAATAAAATTTCAAAAGTGGAAAACTAACTCAATAGAAGAACTTATGAACAGAAATGAATAGATGGAAGACACAATCAGTGAAATAGAGGACAAAATTCCCTTGCCATCAATTTGCTTGAGGAAAAATCAGAAAGAAAAAGAAAAAGAAGAAAGCCTAAGAATTATGTAGGACATGGTCAAGAAGAAAAATTTACACATGATTCAGAATTCCAGAAAAATATTCTAGAAATATGTTACCAAAATAAACTAACAGAAACTGAGGATGAAAAAGTAAACAAGCTCATAACAAAAGAAAAGACTGAAGATGTAATAACAATAAATAAAACAAAAAACAATAAAAAACTCATTACAACAAAAAAACCCTGGCCTGGAAAATTCTATCAGGCATTCAGAGAAAAACTCATACCAATGCTACTCAAGCTATTTCATAGCATAGAAAAGGAAGGAATACTCCCCAGGTCATTGTATGTGGCCAGCATAACCTTGATACAAAAGCCAGTCAAAGATACTACAAAAAAGGAAAAGTACAAACCAATATGAACATGACAATATTTGCAAATATTATAGCCAATAGAATTCAGCAGCATATCAAAAGAATATTGCATCATGACTAAGTGGGATTCATACTAGCTTTGCAAGAATGGTTCAATAATAGAAAATCAATCAATATAATTCATCACATGAATAAAAGAAAGGAAGCAAATGATCATCGTAATTGATGCAAAAAAAGGTGTTTGATAAAATTCAATGCCCATTCCTGATCAAAACTCTCAACAAAATAGGAATAGAAAGGAAATTCCTCACCATAATAAAAGGCACTTATACAAAACCAATAGCAAACATTATTGTCAATGAAGGGAGCATTCCATTTGAGAACAGGAACCAGATAAGGGTGCCCTTTATCATAACTCTTATTCAATGCTGTACTGGAAGTCCTAGCTAGAGGAATAAGGCAAGAAAAAGAAATAACAAATATTCAAATTGTTAGGAAAGAGGTAAACATATGTCTACTCATAGGTAATATATTCTGATACTAGTTAAATCCAAAGATTCCACAATATAGCTACTGCAACTAATAGAAGGACACAGTAAATTAAGTAAATACAAGATCAATATACCAAAATCCATTAGATTCCTCCACATCATCAAGAGAACTTTGAATAGGAAATCAGAAAACAATATCATTTACAATAGTTCCCAAAAAGAGAAAATATTTACGAATAAATCAAAACAGGGACATAAAAAAATCTATACAGAGAAAAACACAAAACACTACAGTAAGAAACCAAAAGAGTTCCTGGGAAGATGGTGTCCTACTGACAAATCTGCTTTGTAAATTTGCACCCAAAGTACAATTTAAAAAAAAGAGAGAGAAACCAAAAAGACCTACATAAATGGAAAAATGTGCCATGATCATAGACAGGAAAACTTAACACTATGAATATTCAATACTATCCAAAGAAATCTATACACCTTCATGCCATCAAGTTGATTGCAACTCATAGACTCAAACTCACTGCCGTGGAGTTGGATCCAACTCATAGCAAACCCTAGTAGGGTTTTCAAGGCAGTATCACTACAGAGGTAGATTGTCCAACCTTCCTTCTGAGGAGTGGCTGGTGGGTTTGAACCACCAGCTTTCTGATTAGCAGTCAAATGCCTTAGGCACTATGCTACCAGAGCTCATACTAATCATAGAGACCCTATGAAACACAGTAGAACTGAGCCATAGGGTCCCCAATCCTGTAAATCTTTATGGAAGCAGACTGCCTCATCTTTCTCCCACAGAGAGGCTGGTGGGTTCAAAATACCAACTTTGTGTGTGTGTGTGTGTGTGTGTGTGTGTCAGGTCCAAATTTACAAAAGGAGAATTTGTTTTACATTCAACATTTCATGTACATTTGGTTTCACTCCCCAATTACCATCCCCAACCCTAACCCATACTCCTCCTCTCCTTTCTCAGTAATGCCCCCTCCTTGTACCCTTCTTGGTTATGCACTCCTGTGTGTCCAGCTTTTTCTCTGTGTGAATATTGTTCTCTGGTGTCCCATGGGAGATTGCTCCAAGGGATGTATCTTGATAGAGTAGGTGGTTCATCACCCTAGGTTGAGTGTTCTGCATGTAAGTCTTATTCACTGTTGGGCTGACAGCCAGTCCTTGGGAGTGAGTTTTATCCCAGGCCCAAAGTGTATCCCAGGGCCATAGTCTTGGGGGTCCCACCAGACTCCATCTGGCCAGTAATTCTGGTCATTATTGTGCTTTGGGATTTTGTTCCACGATTTTCCTCCCACTCTATCCAGGATCTCCAGTTTTGATCCCTTCCCAAATGGTTGACATTTGTAGCCAGACACCATTTAGTTTTCTGGTCTTAAGGTCCATCATGTCCTAAGGCTAATTGTTTCCAGTGCCCTTGGTTTTCTTCACTCTTCTTTGCTTCCTATGATAGGAGACCATTATCTGCATCTTAGATGGCCACTCAAAAGCTTTTAATACCCCAGGCTCTACTCACCAAACTAGGTTTTGGAACAAGATTTTATGTATTTTGTTGTGCCAATTGAGTCTGGTGTCCCCCAATACTATGGTCCTGAGTCTGCACATCCAGCGGATCTCTCTCCCACAGTGTCTGGCTGTCTATGTGGGATTGCTCTATGTCTGTCTTCTGTTGCTTCTGTAATGATTGCGGGTATTTTGTATCATTAGCATCTGTGCAAGATTAGCCTCAGCTGAATCTATCATTGGTCTAGAGTACATTCCTGTTCACTGACCCCATCTGATCTTCTCAGTTGTCTATGTATTTATTTGTAGCCTGGTGTTTGGTGTTAGTGGTAATGCAGTATTGTGGATATACTGGTATTAGCCTCTGCCATCTATATATTATGTATGCAATTTGGTGTGCTCCCCTTCCCCGTTGTTATCACACTGGTCACACCCTCTTTCCATATTATCCCTCCCCTTATGCAACTCAGTGTGTGGCCCCCAACTAGTCTAAAATTGTCCTCTCCCTTTCCCTCCCATCCCTGATAACCTACAAAATGAGTTCAATTCCCTAAGCAAACCCTTCCTTGACTTTTTACACTAATGGGCTCATACACTATTTGTCCTTCTGTGATTGGCTTATTTTACTCAGCATAATGTTCTCCAGATTCATCCACATTGTGAGATGATTCATGTATTCTTCATTGTTCTTTAATGTAGCATAGCATTCCATTGTGTGAATGTACCACAGTTTGGTTATCCATTCATGTTCTGCTGAGTATTTAAGTTGTTTCCATCTCTTTGCTATAGAGAATTGTGTTGTGATGAACATGGGCGTACATATGTCTGCTTGTGTCCTAACTCTCACCTCTTTGGGATATATTCCTAGTAATGGAACTACTAGTTCAAATAGTATTTCTATTTTGTTTTTAACAGAAACCAAAGTGCCACTTTTTGGTTAGCAGTCCAATATTTTATTCACAGTGCCACCAGAGCCCATATAGATATAATGAAATTCTGGTCCAAATTCCAAGAGCATTCTTTAATGACATTGATAAACTAACCAACTTTATATGGAAAGGAAAGCAGCCTCAGTTCAGTAAAACTTTGATGAAGAAGAAGAAGAAGAAAGAAGCAGGCCTCATACTACCTGATTTCGGAACG
Source organism: Orycteropus afer afer (assembly GCF_000298275.1). Classification (NCBI taxonomy): domain Eukaryota; kingdom Metazoa; phylum Chordata; class Mammalia; order Tubulidentata; family Orycteropodidae; genus Orycteropus; species Orycteropus afer. The sequence goes on along the minus strand of NW_006922214.1, from coordinate 1,210,954 downwards.
TACTATACAGTCACAGTAGTGAGAAAAGCCTAAAATGACAGACATGCAGATCGATGGAACAGAATTGAGAACTCAGATGTAAATCTGTGCACCAATGGACATCTGATCTTTGATAAAGGACAAAAATCCATTAAATGGGGGAAGAGACAGTATCTTTAACAAACGGTACCAGCAAAATAGTATATCTGCCTGTTGAAAAATGGAACAGATCCATATCTCATGTCATATATATAAACTAACTCAAAATGTATTAAAGGCTTAAATATAAAACCTGAAATAATAAAACTCATGAAAGAAGATAAGGACAATGCTAGAGGCCATAATCTATAGTATAAATAGGATACCAACCATAATTAAAATGCACAAACAGCAGATGATCAACTAGATAAATGGCACGTCCTAAAAATTAAACACATATTGTCATCAAAAGATTTCTCCACAAAGAGTAAAAAGAGAACATATAGACTGGGAGCAAAATTTTGACTATGACATAGCAGACAAGGAACTAAACTCTAAAATGTATAGAACACTTCAACAAAAAGGCAAACCATCCAAAGGATATGAACAGTAACTTCACCAAAGAAGACACTCAAGTGACTAACACACAAAGAAGTGCTCACAATCATTAACCACTGTTGTTGTTAGGTGCCATAGAGTTGGCTCCAACTCATAATGACTCTATGTAGAACAGAACGAAACATTGCCCATCCTGCCCATCATCCTTGCTATGCTTGAGCCCTTCATTTTAGCTGCTGTGCTAATTCATCTCATTGAGGATCTTCCCTTTTTGCGCTGTCCCTCTACTTTACCAAGCATGACATCCTTTTCCAGGGAACCCTTCTGACAACGTGATCCCAATACTATTGTCACATCTGAGGAGCATTCTGGTTTCACTTTTACCAGAACAGATGTGTTCATTAATGACTAGAGTGATGCACATCAAAGCTAAAATGAAATGCTATCTCACACTGATGATAATGCCACTCATCAGAAAAGCAGAAAATAACAAATGCTGGCAAGGTTGTGGGGAGTTTAGATCTCTCATACAATGTTGTTGGGAATGAAAAATGGTACAACCACTGTGGAAAATGATATAGCACTTCATTAAAAAGCTAGAAATAGAAATATCCTTTCCTAGATACATACCTTAAAGAATTAAGATGTGACATCAATAGACATATGTACACCCATGTTCGTTGCACTATCATTCTCAGCAGCAAAAGGATGGAAACAACCTAAGTGCCAATCAACAGATGAGTGGATAAGCAAACTGTGGTACATGCACATGATGGAATACTATACTATGATAAAGAATGATGACATATCCATGAAACATCTCACAACATTGATGAATTTGAGGACATTATGCTGAGTGAAATAAGTCAATCACAAAAGGACAATTACTGCATAAGGTCACTATTATAAACAAAAACAAGAAAAAGTTTGCACATAGAATGAAAAATAAATTCTTTGGTGGTTACCGAGGATGGAATGTGAAGAGAGGGAAAAGTGCTGACTAGATAAAAGACAAATGTTAATATCAGTGAAGGGAAAGTAATTAAACAGTGTAGAGGAAGTCGACACAACATGACCAAAGAAAAGGAAGACACTGAGAGGAATGTAAGAATAAAAAGCCACTATGGTGGCATGGGGGAGCTCTGGTGCCATAGTGCCTAAGGCATTTGACTGCAAACCAGAAGGCTGGCTGTTCAAACACACTAGCCACTCCTCAGAAGGAAGATTGGGCAATCTACTTTCGTAAAGATACCAACTTGAAAACCCAAGGAGGGGTCACTATGAGTTGGATCCGACTTGATGGCAGTGAGTTTGGTTTGGTTTATGGTAATTACTATAATATAAACAATCCTGCCATAAAAATATTAATAAATATTAACAAATTTATGAATAGAACAGAGGTAGATAGCAATGCACACCCACATGCAGATATAGGTTTGGTTGTGGGTTTTCTGCATACATAATAGTAGCTGTTGCATATTTATTAATATAGGCATTAGGGCATCCAATGGGTGTAGTCATGGAAACTTTTTAGACATAATCAAACACCTCATGTGAAGAAGTTTCTGGAAGTACCACCAACTCAGGGGACATCTGTGTCAGTTAACATATCATAGTTAATAAAGACAATGTTCTGCATCCTACTTTGGTGAGTGGTGTCTGGAGTTTTAAAAAGCATGAGCAACAATCTAACAGACAACTGTTGGTCTCATCCCATCTGGAACAAAAGAGAGTGAATAAAACCAAAGACCCAAGGAAGAAATTAGTCCAAAAGACTAATGGATCATGAACTACAGCCTACATGATGCCAAGACCAGAAGAACTACATGTTGCCCAGCTATCACTACCAACTGTTCAGACTGGGATTACAAAATAGGGTTCCAGACAGAATGAGAGAAAAATGTAAAATGATAAACCAAATGTACAAGAGAGACCAGATGCCCTGGTCTGACAGAAACTGGAGGAAGCCCTAAGACTGTGACCCTACCACCCTCTTCTGACTTGGAACTCAAGCCATTCCCAGAGACCACCTTTCAGCTGAACAATAGACAGTAGCACCCAGAGTAATGTGTTCCTTAGATTAATCAATTATACAAAATAAATAGCACAACATTTGCGTAAAAGCAAAGAGGAGAAGGCAGAAAGGAGTAGAAAATCTGGACAAAAGGAAACGAAACAAAAGGCAGAAATGGGGAGAAGGCTGACATACTGTGAGGAACGTAATCAATATCATGGAACAGGATATGTACAGACTATCTGATGGGAAACTAATTTCCTCAGTAAACTTTCATCCAAAGCATAATTTAAAAAAGAGAATTCAGTTATATGAACTTATATTGAAGGAAATTATATTAAAAAGAAAGATAATAAATACTTAAAGATGTTTTTCTAAAAAGATACTATATTAGGAAATACACTTCTTTTCCTGGATCCCCCTGAAAAAGCCCTAGCTACTGTGCTTTGGTTGGCCACGTCAGCATGTATGAAAGGGGGAGGATAAGTCATGAGCCTATCTTAATGCCTATTTTTCTCTTCAGCCAAGATTGCCTACTTAAATTCCTGCTTATTGCCAAGAAGGTAGATTAAAGTAAAGAAAAGGGAAGAGGTTGAAGGTGAAAGAAAGTCTGGAACAAATATCTGTCATTGTGTGTTGAAGATCTTCAGAGACTCTGGCCTCTTCATTATCCAAACCAATGCAACTCCATATTGGTTGCAAGTGAGAAGGGTTACTATTGAAAAGATGGATCTCTATCTCCTTCCTTTGAATCTGAGAGGGATCTGCAAGTGCTTTAGTCAGTAGACTATGACAGAATTGACACTAATTGAAGTCCATGACATACAGCTTTTACCTTGTTGGTTAGAACTCATTTTTGGAGTTCTGATCCACCTCCTTAGGAAGTTTGAGTCCTCTGAGGCCACTGTGTTCCAGGGAAGCCCAGATCACATGGAAAGTCCATTATCAGGTACCCTGGTTAAGATCGCCAGCTGGGCAAAGCCATCAGTCCAGACATGCAAGTGAAAAGGCCTCCATGTAATTCTAGTCTCTGGCCATTTGAGTCTTTCCAGATTGGGCAGACCCAGACATTATGGAGGCTGTTAACCAAAAGGTTGGTGGTTCAAACCCACCAGTTGCTCTGTGGAAGAAAGAGGAGGTGGTCTGGTTCTGAAAAGATTTATAGCCTTTGAAGCCCAATGGAGGTCACTATGAGTTGAAATCGACAAGACAGCAGTGAGGTTTTGAAGGATTCTTTATGGGTGATTGGAGAGGAGGCCCGTGGTGTGGCTTGACATCATGAGTTACTGCACTGAGTGGTATATATATATATATATTTTTTTTTTACTTTTAAGATACGAATATATTTTCATTAGGGAAAAATCCCTTCATATTTAAATATATTTTTCTTTTGTTTGCTTTCAATTTCCCTTTGTAATTATAATTCTTATTGATAGAAATAAAGAACAGAATTCAGCAAAAACTTTTATGTACCTTTACTGTCACCACAGTGGTTCTTATGACATGGTTCCCCGAATTAGAAGCATCAGCACTGCCGGGGAATTGGTTAGAAAACCAAATTCTCAGGTCCTACCCCATACCCACTAAATTAGAAAACCTGGGTGTGCACAACCTAAATTTACAAAGCCTTAAGGTGATTTTCATGTGTGTTACTTTTAAGATCCACAGTGTGGTGTTAGAATGTCTGATGTTATATAGTGTTTAAAGGAGAAACATGATCATTGTATTTCTTTGTAATTGGTGGTATTTGCTGTTTATATGATATATTTTGTAGAAGAAAGTAAATTGGAAAAAGAAGGTAGTAAAGAAGTAGTTAAATTAATGATGTAGCACACCAAATAAGAGACATGCACTGTGTGAGTATTGTCTTCAGCAGTTTGAGGAGCTATGAAGGTGACATTGCAAACAGCCAAGTATAGTTCTTAGCTACTTGCTGCAAAACCAAAACCAACCCAATTCATTGCCATTGAGTCTATTCCAACTCATAGCAACCCCCAATGGGTTTCTGAGGTGGTATATTTTTAAAGAAGTAGCCCACCCCATCTTCCTTCCATGAGCAGCTGGTGGGTTTGAACTGCCAGTCTTCTGGTTAGCAGCCAAATGCCTTAGGCACTATGCCACCAGAGCTCCTTACTTGCTGCAAGGAGAACCTATTACTACAAAACAGGATGAGGTGAAAAGCCAGAGTTTTTTATTGAGTACAGGCACCCAAGTAGACAGGAGGACCATGTCAGCCAAGGACTGCCTTCCAGAGCTAAGAAAAGCTTAGGATATTAAAAGGAAATGGGTAGGGTGATTGAGGAATGCTGACAATGCTTTGTTCTTGTCTTCAAGATGAGTAGTCTTTGCCTTGAAGCCTGTCTGCCATTCTTCTGGTAAGTGACTAAAAAAAGGGGTAGAGGTCTGGTTAGGAGGAATTGTTTTGCATACCTCTCACATATGCCCAGAAAGATTTACTTTACAAGCAGAGGAGAATGTGGGAGTGGGTACACACAAGTCTCCAAGGAAAGATAAGGAAGACTGTGGGAGTGGGTGCACCCAGATGGGGAGGCCTGAAAGCCTGGAAGAAAGGAACAGAGAAATGTTAAAGCTTGATCAAGATGGCTGTTCCCTTAGGCTATTTTACCTTCCAGAGGCTATAACAACTTGTTGTTGTTGTTGTTGTTGTTGTTGTTATGTGCCTTCCAGTCTGACCAACTTATACTGACCCCTCCTTGGGTTTCTGGAGGGGTTTCGGAGGCGGTGTCATTATGGAAGTAGATTGCCCAACCTTCCTTCTGAGGAGTGGCTGGTGGTTTTGAACTGCCAGCCTTCTGGTATCATGGAACTACTGTAACTACACTTTAAGCTTCCTACCTTAAGAAAATGAACATGGGGAGGTCCGGCAAGATGGCGGGCTAGGCAGAAGGACTGCACAGACCCTCTTCAAAAAAGAAAAGGGAAACCAATTAACACAGACACAGAAGATAATCTTGGACCCCTGACCCTTGAAGGGAAAGATACAAAAGTGGACTAAACCCCAACTAGCAGAAGAATTTGC
>NW_006922214.1:1193756-1201677 GCF_000298275.1 Orycteropus afer afer | reverse complement strand
ATGGGGAGGAAGTGGGAGGGGAGCTGCTGCATTGTAAATTTTGGTCAATGACATGAGACAAAGTATATGTGAACTGCTGTATGGAAAGTGAATTCACTGTGTAAATCTTCACCGAAATCACAATAAATAAAATAAAATAAATAAATAAATAAAAAGAAAATGAACATGGTTTTAATTCACCTTTCATCTTGAACAAAAAAAGTACATTAAAAACTGGACATCATTATAAGTTGTTTTCTGTTTTCTGATTTATTCTATTAAGTGCTTTAGATGTTAAAGAAGATAGTAGAGGAATCATGAAAAGGTTTTTCAAAGAACAATATTTGATTAAGTCTTTAGACAAAGCTACAAGTGTATTAATAGAGTGAATCAAATAGAACACTTCAATTTATGTTAGGATAAATCATGAAAGCGGAATGAAAGATCTTAGATAAAATTGTAGAAGAAAATTTATTGTGGATTTTATTATTGTGTTGACATGTGAATGGTGCTAAAAATTTAAGTTGGGCTATTGACCTTCCATTTATTCACAAGAGCGAGCTATGGATAGTCTCCTGGAATTCTACTGTTGTTGTTGTTGTTGTTATTTGCCGTCGAGTCGGCCCCGACTCATAGCGACTCCTCCTTGGGTTTCCGAGGCAGTATCATTGGTAGAAAAAAAATTGCATGTTTGTTTGTCTTTGTGGCTGTGTTTTTAACTATGTGTTTGAAAAAGTTATGTTTCCAGAGGAAGAGTTCCTAGTGTGTATACTAGGCTCAAAGATGTGTACTCTTCCCCAAGTATACAAACCAGTGGTATAGAGTTGAGAACTTAAAGCTTTCAAGGTTATACTATTCTGAAAACCTTAAAAGACAAGTTATAGGTAGTTAGCAATGAATATATATTTGCTGTTGTTGTTGTTGTTATGTGCCGTCGAGTCGGACCCGACACATAGTGACCCCTCCTTGGGTTTCTGAGGCAGTATCACTACAGAAGTAGATTGCCCCATCTTCCTTCCGAGGAGTGGCTGGTGGATTTGAACCACCAGTCTTCTGGTTAGCAGTCAAGTGCCTTAGGCACTATGCTACCAGAGTAGTGGAAAAAAAAAAAAAAAAATCAAGTTGTCTGTCAGTGAAACTTCTTTTGAGAACAATCAGCATAAGATTTCTAAGTGTAGCAAAAATAGAGCAACTAAGAGAGAACTGAATTATTTAGCTAAGTAAATTTCAAGCCTTTAGCAAGACCTATCATATTTCTTGGGAGCTCTGGTAGCATAGTGCGTAAGGCACTTGACTGCTAACCAGAAGGGTGGCAGTTCAAACCCATAGCCACTCCTCAGAAGGAAGGTTGGGCAATCTACTTCCATAGTGATACTGTCTCAGAAACCCAAGGAGGGGTCGCTATGAGTCAGGTCAGACTCGATGGCACATAACAACAACACAACATCATATGTGATATCTCCCAAGTTCCGTAGTCAGTGAGGGCAACCAGATGTAACAAAGAATATTTATCACTCCAGCAGGAAGCACTGGAGCAGAGTAAGAATGATGAGGCCAGAAGAAAAGATGGGGAGGAAATAGGGGATTTCAAGGCACTGACTTCACACTTTCTGCTTTACTCACTTTTGTGCACATTTTCTCATCTTTCAGACACACAGTGACCTCAAATATTTACCTACTTTTGAAAGTATATCTTCAGATTAAATAGTTGTGGTATCATTTTGGATTCAGGAGTTTTAAGTAATTTGAATTTTGGGTTTATTCATATTATTAGGTCTGAAGTTTTTATTAATAACTGCAAAGAAAGAACTCAAAAAAAAAAAAAAAAAAAAAAAAAACAAGAAGTCCCTAGGTGCACTTCTGACATTATATCAGATAGGCTACTGATTATTTACCTGTTAATACCTAGCCAATTGTTTGCAATTGTGACTAGTATTTCAAAGGCCATTTTGTTTTTCTGCCAATTTTTGTACTTTTGCTAGTACAAAATCTTGAGTTAATGCTATTCTCATTCAATTAGACAAGCAAGCATTCAATTAAACAGCAAAACAGAACATTTGAACTTTGTGAGTTACCAAGAGAATCAGAAAGGGAGCATAGCAACTGGGTTACAACAGAAGTTAATGGAAGAAAAGCAGTTGAGAAACTGCTGATGGGATTTTACAGATTGTATCTCAGATCATCTTAGAGTACTTTCTACCATAGTTTAAAACACATAATCTCTTCCTTTTTTAACTGGTGTATTGGTTGACCTGATGTTTGTCACCTCTCTGCTGGATTTTCTCATTTCATCCATACCTGAGCTTGAACACTGAGAAAAAAATGAAATTCATCAAACCCTTGGAAGCTTCTTTTTCAGCTGCACTACGGAAAGAGCATTGAGATAAGAGGTTACAAGGGTTTTAGTTCCAAATATGCCAGTAAATTTATATATAATTAGGCAAGTTCTTTATAGCTTCAGATGTCAGTTTTATTTTCTGTAACATTATGGGTTTTCTTTCTTTTTTACTGAGGTAAATACATAGCTCACAAAACATTTGCCATGTCTACATTCTTCACATGTACAGTTCAGTGGCATTAATTATATACATTCATTATACATTTATTATGTCATTCAACCATCACCATCCTGAATTTTTCTATTATACATAGAATCTCAGTGTTCCCTAAGCAATCTACCCCTGGTACCCACTAATAATTTGATCCATACCTTATGGTTTTTCCAGTTTCTTTCCATGATAAAAAGTACTTCTGGTGGTGGAGTGGTAAAAGACTGGCAGTTCAAACCCACCAGCCACTCCTTGGAAGGAAGTTTGGGCAATCTACTTCCTTAGAAATACCTCCTCAGAGACCCAGGGAGGAGTAGCTATGAGTCAAATTGACTGGATAGCAGTGAGTGCTAACCAAAATGTCAGAATTCAAACCCATTAGCTCTTGTGGCATAGTACTTAAGGTATTTGACTGCTAACCAGAAGGCTGGCAGTTCAAACTCACAAGACACTCCTTGGAAGGAAGACTGGGCAATCTACTTCCTAAAACCTCGGAAACTCAAGTCAGACTCCACTCCACAGCACTGAGTTTGTTTTTTGGTTTTTTGGAGCCACCTGTGGGAGAAACATGAGGCTGTCTACTTTTGTACAGATTTTACAAGCTTGAAAATCCTAGGAGGAAGTTCTAGTCTGTCTTTTTGGGACCCTATGAGTTAGAATCAAATCAATTGCAGTGGGTGGGTTTTCATAATATAACTGTTTACTTTCATGTTTTCTCAAATTATCTCATGTCTCTATGAATATATGGAGGGCTTCCAAACACCATACGTAACTTCGACCCTCATGTTGGACATTTTAAGATGAATAAGAGCAGTCAGTTTTTCCACTTAAGTAATATATTGCATCTTGGCTTAGCAGTGCAAGGATGTTTGTTCAAAAATATTTCCAGTTTTTGAAAGACTACTTTGGTAGGCAGACCTGAATGTATGTGCTCAGAGAGTTTTTTACTTTACCAAGGTCTTAGAGCTAGTGGGAGGGTGACCAAAGATTAGAACATGAAACTCATCTGCTTCAAAATTCTTATTTCTCGTGGAGATTACAAATATACTCAAAATACCATTGTGTATTAATAAGAAACAAACTGTATATGGAAACTGAAGCTGAGTGAATCAGAGTTTTCCTAGCAGATAATTTGGTCTCATCTTGAGAAATGAATTATAAACAGTTCATGAGATGAGCGCGCACAAAATAAATAAATAAATAGATAGATAGATAGATAGATAGATAACCTAGCACCATGATCCCATAGGGTTTCCATGCTATAATCTTTACCGAAGCAGATTGTCTCATCTTTCTCCCACGGAAGGACCAATGGGTTTGAACTGCTGACCTTTTGGTTAGGAGCCAAATGCTTTAACCACTGCACTAGTAGAGCTCCAAATAAGTGCTTACAACACTCAAGTTTTAATATAATATTATTTATTAGTTTTGTGGAATGCATTTTACTTACCTTCATTTTAAGCAATAGAGATTCATCAATTTATTTTTATGTCCAAATAGCCTTGAATTCAAATAGAACAAATTTAAAGTGCACTGATACACTCCTCGGAAGGAAGGTTGGGCAATCCTACTTCCATAGTGATACTGCCTCCGAAACCCAAGGAGGGGTCGCTATGAGTCGGGGCCGACTCGACGGCACACAACAACAACGATACAATGATATCTTCATATGCTATTTAATTGTACAATCGATTTGATGAAATACATTAAAATTCTTTTACTTCCACTCAGTATGTCACAAGTCATGAGGTCTTCAATCAGGGTTAACTGGAGAATGAGGATGGAGTATTACAGATGACCAGGACATGTTGATCTCTTATCACATTGATTGGCAGAAAGCAATGAATTGTAATTTTCAGAGGTGTTTTCCAAAATGCCTAAGAAATACTGGGTACTTCATTAATATTTGTGGTTGTTTTGGTCTCTGCTAGAACTCTCAAACACTAAATTGACAAGGTTTCTCTCATGGTTTAGAGTAGAAATTAACCCTGTATCCGGTGGGAAGAGAGAGGCAACAGATCTCTATGAAACCATAGTCCTCTTTCATCATTGATTTCCTCTGCAAACTCCTTTATCTCTGGACTGAATCCTCAATTTTTCTAAGAATTAAATGTTAGTAGGACTAAAATATCCTATCAAAAACAGTTTGAATTTGTGTTATTGAGACGGGATTAGCTGTTTTTTTGTAAATTATTCAATGACTCTTCTGAAGCTATCTAAGTTCTCCCATAAGGAAAGAACTTTATTTCATGTATAAATATTCTAAAATTCCTTCTGAAACCATGACACCAACCCATCAGGCGTTGAATGCACACCTACTATTTATTTGTCATTGTGCTAAAACATGTTAGGAAAAGAGAAAAATGGTCCTTTATTCTCAAAGTGTTAGCTCAATCAGTGTGGGGAGATCCTGGCTAAGCTTGTTTTGTGTGCTGTATTATTGATCTTCACAACGATCCTGTGATTTATGTCTTATTACTATCTCCTCCTTTCTGATGAGGAAACTGAGGCACCAAGAGTTAGATGAATTGCCCAGTAACACAAAAAATTGCAACTGATGGAGCCTAGATTCATGGAAAAAGTGTGGAATGTGAACTATTCTCCAGCATGTCCCTATACTTTTTGTTGTTTGTTTGTTTCTTAAAAAAAAAAAAAAAAAAAATAGTGATTTGGGTGCATATTTACAAGGAAGATTTGTTTTACTCTCTACAGTTCATGCATATTTGATTTCATGGCCCTCATTACAATCTCTAACCATAAGAAACCCCTCCCCTCTCCTCCCTGTGACTGCCCCTTCCGTGTGCCCTTCTTATCTATGCAGTCCTGTGCAGCTTTCCCTCTGTGTGACTGCTGCCCCTCTGATGTCTCATGGCTGATTAATCTAAGGGGTGCAACTCCCTAGGGTAGATGGGTTCATCTCCCTGGGGTAGGGGTTCTGCTTGTAGGTTTTTCCACTATTAGACTGAAAGTCAATCCACAGAAGTGAGCCCATTTCCATGACTGAAGGATAACCTGGGACCATAGTCTCAGGGGTTCCACCAGTCTCTAGATGATGAGTAATTCTGGTCATTTTTGTGTTTTTGAATTTTGTTTCACATTTTTCCTTCCACACTATCCAGGATCTCAAATTCTGATCTTTTTCTGAGTGGTTGTCATTGGGAGCCAGGCACCGTCTAGCTCTGGTCTCAGGGTCATGAATGCTGAAGTAGTCATGGTCCATCATATATTTGGACTAATTGTTTCCAGATGATTTTGATTTTCTTCACTCTTCTTTAGGAGCTCTGGTAGCATAGTGGCTAAAGCACTTGACTGCTAACCAGAAGGCTGGTGGTTCAAACCCACCAGCCACTCCTCGGAAGGAAGGTTGGGCAATCCTACTTCCGTAGTGATACTGCCTCGGAAACCCAAGGAGGGGTCGCTATGAGTCGGGGCTGACTCGACGGCACATAACAACAACAACACTCTTCTTTGCTCTGAATGAGAAGAAGCCACTAGTTGCATCTTAAATGATTGCTCAAAAGCTTTTTAGACCCAGTTGCTACTCACCAAAGTAGGATGTAGAATAAGGTTTCTGTGTACTATGTTGTGTCAATTGAACATGATGTCCCCCAAGACTATGCTCCTGAGTCTGCAGGTCCAGTGATTCTCTCCCTCAAGGTGTTAGGCTGTCTCTGAGAAACTACTCCAACCCTGTCCTCTGTTACTTCTGTAATGTATGTGGCTAACTTTGTAGCACAAGTACATATGTAAGATTATCTTCAGCCAAATCTACCCTTGGTCTTAGGCATATTCCTGTTTGCGTACCCCCACCTGATCTTCTCACCTGTCTATGCACTTACCCATTGGCTAATGTTTGGTGCCATTATTAATGCAATATTGTGCATGTAATAGTATTTTCCTCTGTTGTCCATATCTTTCATACATGTTTCTGTGTCCTCCCTATCCCGTTGTCACCGTGATGGTCACTGACTCTTTCCATACCACCACTCTCCTCACCCAAATCAACACATGAACCCCAACTAGTCTAGAATGTTCCCTCCCTTTCTCTCCCATCCCCAGTAACCAACAGGTGAATTCCCTTCCCTACAAAAACTTTTCCTTAACTTTTTATGATAATGGAGTCATATAAGATTTGTCCTTTGGTGATTGACTCATTTCACTCAGCATAACATCCTCCAAATTTATCCATGCTGTGAGATGTGTTGTGTATTCTTCATTATTTTTTTAATGTTGCATAGTATTCCACTGTCTGAATGTCCCATAGTTTGGTTATCTATTCATCTATTGACAGCCATTTAGATTGTTTCCATCTCTTTGCTCTAGTGAATTGTGCTGTGATGAACATGGGTGTGCATATGACTATTCATGTCCTGTCTCCCTTCTTTAGGGTATATTCTTGGTAATAGAATTGCTGCATCAAATGCTATTTCTATTTTGAATTTTTTAAGGAAGCACCATACTGTTTTCCACAGTGGCTGTGTCCCACCAGCAGTGTATGAGAGTTGTAACCTCTCTGCACGCTTGCCAGGTTTTATTATTTTCTGTCTTGCTGAAATTTGCTATTATTGCAATGGTGACATGATATCTCATTATTGTTTTGATTACCTTATCTCTAATAGCTAATTATCATGGTATTTCCTCCTGTGTTTGTTGGCCGCCTGTATACTTTCTTTGGGGAAGTATCTGTTCATGTGCTTTGCCCATTGTTCAGTTGAATTGCTTCTCTTTTTAATGTTGAGGTGTTGAAGTTTTCTATAAAGCTTAGAGGTAAGTCCCTTGTCAGATAAGTCACAGCCAAATACTTTTTTCCCAATCTGTAGGTTCTCTCTTGAAGAAGTCTTTCAACGCACATGAGAATTTAATTTTTAAAAGGTCCGTCATTTAGTTTCTCTTCCACTGCTTGTGCATTTTGGGTTATGCTTGATAGTCTATTTATACCATAAAATAGGACCCCTAGATGTGCCCCTTTTTTATCTTTGATGAACTTTATAATTTGGGTTTTACATTTAAGTCTTTGGTCCAACTTGAATTAGTTTTTGTGTGTGGGTTGAGGTATGGGTCTTATTTCATTTTTCTTCAAATAGATATTCAATTTTTCCAGCACCATTTGTTAAAAGGCTATCTCTCCACCATCTAATGGGTTTTGGCCCTTTGTCAAAGATCAGCCGTCCATAGATGGTTGGGTCTATTTCTGGATTTTCAATTCTATTTGGTCTATTGTTGTACCAATACCACACTGTTTTGACTACTGTTGTTGTTGTTGTTGTTGTTATGTGCTGTTGAGTTGGCCCTGACTCATTGGGACCCCTCCTTGACTACTGTGGAGATATATCTCATTGGGACCCCTCCTTGACTACTGTGGAGATATATATATATATATATATATATATATA
>NW_006922214.1:1187555-1193656 GCF_000298275.1 Orycteropus afer afer | reverse complement strand
GAACTTTTTTATTTCACACTTTATTTCTTCAAAAACTTCCCACTAAATTTCTTCAAAAACTACCCACAGAATAGGCAGACAAATTACACAAACCCTCTTCAACAAAGAAAAGTGGAATTAATTAACACAGATATAGAAGATAATTCTGCAGCCCTGAGCTTTGGAAGGAAAGGTACAGAAGTGGACTAAACTCTAACTAGTAGAAGAACCTGAAAATACCAAAAGAGGAGACATATAGAGCTATGATCTGTCAGCAATCATTAGTGCACAGACAACTTGGGTATTGCCAGGTGGTATTAGTACCTAAGAATTAACCTAAAAATCAGCTCTGCCAGCCAGGGGCTGCACAGAGGACTATACTGGTGGCTGGTAAATAAAACCAGAAGCAGCAAAGAGGGAGGCAGGCTGAGCTGTGGGATTTGGGCTGTCCAGAGGGGGCAGCCATTTTGAATGTTTATGAATGGTTGGACCATTTTGAATATTTAAAGCAACAGAATTCTCTCAGATTTCAGGGACCTAAGGACAGGCTCCACTTGCCAGGGACTGCAAGGACATTCTGGACATGAATGAATGGAAAGCTGAGATATTCCCCTTGTTACTCATACCCCACACCCTCTTGGTCAATGGAGGTGTGGCCATGCCTCACTCCTACCCACCTTCCTGGCTGGGAGGAATTCCATCCCAATCTGTGTGCACTGATGGAGCTTGGGTGCCCTGCCCTGTCCTGACTTTTTATCTCCTTTTTTTTTTTTTTTTAGTTAGCTTGATTATGTTTGTTTTAAAATTATTATTATTTTTATTGTACTTTTTATAATTACTCTTCATTATTTCTTGCCCAGGTTCTGCTCTTCTCAGCTTTTTCTCTCTTCCTTGTTCCTGGTTCCCATATTTTTGTTTCTCATGGTTCTCCCCATTCCTTGATTTTTCTTTTTGTATTTTTCCTTTTTTTTCTTCATTATTCTCTTACTCTACCACTTCTTCTCTTATTGCCCCTTTCCAGATATTGCATTCCCCCCCCCCTTTTTTTTGGTGAGTGTTCCTGTGTGCTTATGATGTGTGTTCTTTGTCAGCTTGTTTTTACTTTTTTGTTGGTTTCTCAATTATTGTTTTTGTCTAACTGAGTGGGAGAGAGAAACCATGCCCATATGGTGCAACCATACACACACTCCTACAGCTCCACTTACTGAGTGAGAGCCACCACTTTCTTCTCCACCAACTGGTCAACAATGAACAATCACCAAGAAGAGCCTGACTCACCCCTAACTGCTCTTCCCAAACAATTAACTGAAATCTAAATACAACAATGTCACAATGTCTCAGAGATAACAGACCATCACAGTCCACACAAAGAAGCAAGATAAAGCACTAGAAGCAAGGAAGTAGAACATGTCCCTGAGGAAGAAGCAGCATTGGAATTCCCTGATAAGGAATTCAAAAGAATTATATTTAGTATTTCCAAAGGATTGAGAGACAGATCAAAGAAAACACTGACAAAATTAAGGAAAACACAGTTAAAACCTTAGAACAATTTCAGAAGAAAATACAAGAACAAAATGACAAAATAAATGAAAAATTAGAAATGATTCAAAATCTACAGATAGAAATCCAGAAGATTAATACTAAATTTTCAGAAATAGATAACACATTGAAAGGGCAAAGGAGTAGAATTGATACAATGGAAGACAGAATTAATGAGATTGAAGACAAATACCTGAATACTTCTTTGTTGTTGTTGTTGTTATGTGCCGTCGAGTCAGCCCTGACTCATAGCGACCCCTCCTTGGGTTTCCGAGGCAGTATCAGGATTGCCCAACCTTCCTTCCGAGGAGTGGCTGGTGGGTTTGAACCGCCAGCCTTCTGGTTAGCAGTCAAGTGCCTTAACCACTATGCTACCAGAGCTCCTGAATACTTCTTTGGAAAGGGATAAATCAGGGATCAGTCAGATAAAAGATAAAAACAAAATGATGAAAGCCTACGGTTCATGTGGGATCAAAAAGAATAACATACATGTAATCAGAATTTCAGGACAGGATGAGAAAAAGAAAACCACTGAGAAAATTGTCCAAGATTTGTTGGAAGAGAATTTCCCTGATATGATGAAAGATGAGAATATATCCATTCGGGAAGTCCAACAAACTCCAAACAGGATAGACTCCAAAAGAAAATCACCAATACATAGCACCAAACTGATCAAAACCAAAGACAAGGAGAGAATCCTGAAAGTAGCACAGGAAAAACAAAAAGTTACCTACAGGAGGTAACCAATAAGACTAAGCTTGGACTTCTCAGCAGAAACAATGCAAGCAAGAAGAAAATGGATGGTATATATAAAACCCTGAAGAAAAAATTTCCAACCAAGAATTATATATCCAGCAAAATTCTTGCTCAAATATGATGATGAAATTAGGAGATTTCCAGGTAAGTAGAAATTGGGGGAATTTGTTAAAACCAGACCAACCTTTCAAGAGATACTAACAGGAGTCCTTTGAACAGAGAACCAATAGTAGCAAACAACAACCGACCATTAATACACATGATGGCATAACTCAGAAACCAACACAGCTATGGAAGTATCCAAAGTAAAATAAGCTTACAAGATTGTAAACAGGGAATCAGAGACATCAACTGGCAAATGAGGACAACTATAAACCAAAAAGAGGAAAAAGTAATGTAGTTACAGAACTTCTAAATGGTGAAGAAGTCAAGAGAGTTTCAAAATTCTCTGTTCTAAATTTGGGGAGAAAGCTATAAATCACAGGGTAACCTCAAAGAAAAATGATAAACCTTCTCATCACAATAAAAAAGAGGACAAGCACAAATATTTAGCATATACTAAAACAATAGCAACAAAGGAAATGATAACACAATTCATAAACATAGTAAACTCAGCACAGAAAATTATATGGAACAAAAAAACAGAAATGTTATGAAAAGAAAAAAGAAACATAACTAAATGACAGCAACCAAGTCATACTTGTCAATAATTAAACTGAATGTCAATGGATTAAATTCACCACTCAAGAGATGGAGAGTTGCTGACTGGATAAGAAAACAGAACCCATCAATATGCTGTCTACAAGAGACACACCTTAAGTGACAAAAACAAAAATAGACTAAAAATCAAAGGTTGGAAAAAAAAAAAATCAAGTAAATGGCAACCAAAAAAGAGCAGGAGTGGCAATATTACTTTCTGATCAAATTGACTTTAAGACAGAAACCACCATATGAGACAAAGAAGGACATTATATAATGATTATAGGACCAATTGAACATGAAGACATAACCATAATAAATATCTATGGACCCAATGAAAGAGCCTCAATATATGTAAACCAGACTTTAAAAGAATTAAAAAGGCAAATATATGAATCCACAGTCATAGTAGGAGACTTTAGTGCACCACTTTCAATGAAAGATAGAACAACTGGAAAGAACCTCAACAAAAATTCAGAAGAGCTAAACAATATAATCTACCAACTTGACCTTATAGACATCTACAGAGCACTTCACCCAACAACAGCACAGTATACATTCTTTTCCATCGAACATGAAACAGTCTCCATGATAGCCAAATGTTAGGCCATACAGCAAGCTTTAATCAATTTAAAAACATTGAAATACTGCAAAGCATCTTCTCAGATCACAATGCTATCAAATTAGAAATCAAGAATAGGAAGTTCAATGGAAAAAAGAGCAAACACATGGAAATCAAACAACATCCCCCATAAGAATGACTGGGTGATAGAAGAAATAAAAAATGAAATGAAAAAAATTCCTTAAATTAAATGAGAATGAAAACACAATATACTAAAATCTTTGGGACACAGCAAAAGCAGTGATCAGGGGCCAATTTATAGCAATAAATGCACACATCAAAAAAGAAGAAAGAGCCAAAACAACACTTTAAACCAACATCCCCAACAATTAGAAAAAGAACAGCAAGAAAAGCCTACAGTCAACAGAAGAAAAGAAATAAAGATTCAAGCAGAAATCAATGAAACAGAAAATAGAAGGGCTATAGAAAAAAATGAAAAAGACTAGAAGTTGGTTTTTTATAAGAGTGATAAAATTGACAAACTCCTGGCAAATTTAACAAAGGAAAAGAGGGAGAGAATACAAATAACATGAAGAAGAAATGAAATGGGCACCATCACAACAGAGCCAACTGAAATAAAAAGGATAATATCAGGACACTATGAAGAACTGTATTCCAACAAATTTGAAAATTTGGAAGAAATGGGCAGATTTCTAGAAACACATTACTTACGTAAACTAACAGAGACTGAGGTATAAAAGTTGAACAGATACATAGCAAAAGAAGATATTGAATAGGTCATCAAAAAATTACCAACAAAAAAAAAGTACTGGCCCAGACAATTTCACTGGAGAATTCCAACATGCATTCAGAGAAGAACTGACTAGTGCTTAGTCAAAACTATTCCATAACACAGAAAAGGATGGAATCCTCCCAAATTCATTTTATGAAACAAGCATAACCTTGATACCAAAACCAGGAAAAGACATCACTAAAAAAGGAAAACTACATACCAATATCTCTCATGAATACAGATGTAAAAATCTTCAATAAAATCTTAGCCAATAGACTCCAACAGCATATCAAAAAAAAAAAAAAAAATCATTATAACTAAGTGGGCTTCATATCAAGTATGCAAGGATGGTTCAACATTAGAAAAAACATCAATGTCACCCACCACATAAATAAAACAAAGGAAAAGAACCACATGATCGTATCAATTGAAGCAGAAAAGACATTTGATAAAATCCAACACCATTCTTGATCAAAATTCTCAGCAAAATAGGAATAGAAGGGACATTCCTTAACATAATAAAGGGCATCTATGCAAAACCAACAGCCAATGTTATTCTTAATGGAGAAAGACTGAAACCACTCCCCTTGGAAACAGAACCACACAAAGATGCCCTCTATCGCCACTTCTGTTCAACATTCTATTGGAAGTCCTAGCCAGGGCAATAATACAAGAAAGGGAAATCAAAGGCATCCAAATTGGTAAGGAAGAGTCAAACTATCCCTATTTGCTGATTATATGATCCTATACCTTGAAAACCCAAGAGACTCAGCAAAAAAACTACTAGAACTAATTGAGAGATTTAGCATAGTGGTAGGATACAAGATCAACATACAAAAATCACTTGGATTCCTCTATACTAGCATAGAGATTGTTGAGGGGAAAAAAAAAAAAAAAAAAGAAATCTATACTATTTACAATAGCTACCAAAAAAATAAAATACTTGAATAAATCTTACCAGGGACACAAAAGACATGTACAAAGAAGACTATAAAAGCTAATCCAAGAAATCATAAGTGATCTACATAAATGGAAAAACATACCATGCTCATGGATAGGAAGATTGAACATTGAGAAAATGTCAGTTCTACCCAAAACAATCTGTGCATTCAGTGAAATCCCAATCCAGATACCATCAGCATGCTTTAAGGATATGGAAAAAATCAATCATTAACTTTATATGGAAAAGAAAGAGACCTCGGATAAGCAAAGCACTTTTGAAGAAGAAGAACAAAATAGAAGGTCTCACACTCCTGGATCTCAACACCTACTATACAACCACAGTAGTCAAAACAGCCTGGTCTTGGTACAACAGGCACATAGACCAAAGGAATAGACTTGAGAAACCAGAAATAGATCCATCGACCTGTGGTCAGCTGATCTTTGACAATGGGCTGAAATCTATTAAATGGGGGAAGAGATTGTTTAATAAATGGTGCTGGCAAAATTGGATATCCAATTGCAGAAAAATGAAACAAGATCTGTACCTCACCATACAAAAACCTAACTCCAGATGGATCTAAGACTTAAATGTGAAACCAAAAACTATAATGTTCCTCAAGGAAAAAATAGGGGCAAATTTAAGGCCCCTAATATAGGAGGTAGGAGCTCTGGTAGCATAGCGGCTAAGACACTTGCCTGCTAACCAGACAGCTGGCAGTTCAAACCCACCGGCCACTCCTCGGAAGGAAGGTTGGGCAATCCTACTTCCGTAGTGATACTGCCTCGGAAACCCAAGGAGGGGTCGCTATGAGTCGGGTTTGACTCGACGGC
>NW_006922214.1:1184591-1185815 GCF_000298275.1 Orycteropus afer afer | reverse complement strand
GGTGAAGAGATGAACCTGGAATGTCTTTAAAAGGATTATGTGTTTTGGATTATGTGTTTATGTGAATGTACTATGGCTATTGAATGTTCTCTTACCTGCTTGTACATTAGAAATGATTATGGGGTATGTGGATAACAGAGAGTGTGTAAGTCCATCTTCAGCCAATACTTGATTGGGTAAGTTAAAAGGGGAAATAGAATTTTCCCAGAAGAAACACAGGCTTTTTGTTTCAAACCCTGTGTGTAGTGTATAAGAGGTTTAGGTTGAAAACCTGAACCCCACCCAGTACTACTGAGGGAAGGAAGATTTGCATTTGAAGAAAGGACCTGGAAAAAAAAAAAAGACTGTTTGGCTTTTTGAATTTTGAACAAGCATTTAGGCTTTGGGTGCATCGAGGCAGGAAAGTCATGGTCGATGAGAGAAACCCCTTCCAGGATGGAAAGTTAAAGGAAGCCAGTGAGTAGTAGACTTGTATGTTACTTGCTTGTGACCACCTGGATCCACCTGAGTGGAAATGGGGGAAGTGCAGCAAAGAAGAAACAGGCTGAGTTTGGTACTCTTTGACCTAGGCCCAGAGGCTGGGGATGAGAGGAAGGGCTGGCTGGTCTGAAGTGCAAGGAGTTGCGAGCCTACGGGCATTGAAATAGTCCCTGAGGACTGAAGATGTAAGAGAAGGTGCTGGCTGGTCTGAAGTGAAGGGGAGAGTGTGACTCCCAAACTTGGCAGCTGGTACCTGTGACCTAGCTGGGATGGCTAGGGCTGAGCTGACCAGAACCCGACCAAACAAAGAGGGAGATGTTTGACACTGAGCTGGTGTTAAGTTGCTGCAATTTGATGATTTGTCCTGGGCTGGACTTTGCCTGTTTATGATCCAGATACCTGAAGTTTCCAAGCAGAACAGAAGATTCTCCAGAGAGAAAGGACCATGCTTCCTCATAGTACTGGTTTGATAGGAATGGGCAAATTGGAAATTGGCTATTTAAAATGGGGGGAGATAAGGGCAAGAAGTGGCTGGCTTACACACTTTCATGGGTGTGGTTATTCTTAAACTGATGGTAAAGGGGATATTTTGGGATGTGAATTTTTGAAGTATAAAAGGGATAATGGCTCAAAAAGCCAGGGGGTGGCCTGCAGTGTAGTAAATTACTTAGTATGGCTTTTCTACCCATAAGTCATTGTAAACTCAGTGGTGGAATGAGCAACTGAGGAGCTCCTGATTGTAAA
>NW_006922214.1:1168257-1184381 GCF_000298275.1 Orycteropus afer afer | reverse complement strand
ACTGCTGGGAAAGAGACTGTAAGAGACTGTTGGCTGAGGGACGGTGGGCTGGGAGAGAGACTGAGCATTTTTCCTGAACTTGAATTGTAGCCTGTGGTGCTTCCCTAATAAACCCCATAATCTGTGAGCTCTGTGAGAGAGGTGGGGTGGGTGCTTTGGGAGGAACAGTTGGTGAAAGGGCTGGAGGGAGGCAGCATGTCTGGCCTTGTAGGAAAAGACCTTGGGTTACTGCTGGTAATCCTGTCTTCCTTTTGTAGGGTTAGAGGAGGTCGGAAGATGTGGCCTCCTTGCCGTTTTAGCAACGTGGATGAACTTGGAGGACATTATGCTGAGTGAAATAAGGCAATCACAGAATGACAAATATTTTATCTGCTATTGATGCTGGCAAAACTGGATATCCAATTGCAGAAAAATGAAACAAGATCTGTACCTCACCACATACAAAAAGTAACTATTGTGAAAATAGTCTGCTATTGTGAAAACTCCAGGAAAGTTTTATATATGGAACGAAACTTTCTTTGTTGGTTATCCAGGGTTGGGAGTGGAGAGGAGGGAACACTGCTAGGTAGTTAGAGACAAGTATTGATTTGGGTAAAGGGAAGGGCAATGCACTAAATGTGAGTGGTCAACACAGTGGCATTGAGGAAGAAGAAGACATAGAAAGTATTTGGGAGATAGAGACAACAAAGATGAACCCTTTTCACATACAGTACTGCATTGTCAGTGATGGCAAACATTGATCTAGGGAGGATAGATGGTTAGACAGGCTGAACAATCAGGTATATCTAGGCAGGGGGAATGTACCCATGTGCATGTACAGGGTTGGCAGATGATGTATCTATAAGCATATTTGTATGTTCTGTAAGAATGTCCAGGTACATAGTGAAATTGACAAGGGGCAAGGTTGTAGTGATTTCAAGGCCACTGCCAGCTACCCGGAGGGAGTGAGTAGTAGGACCTGTGGTCTCAGGACCATGGTTGCAGGGGACTTCAAACTCATTTGGCATAACATACTACACAAAAACATTGTATCACATCCTACTTTAGTGAGTAGCAACTGGGATCTTAAAAGCTTGCAAGTGGCCATCTAGATGCAACAATGGTTCTCTCCTCATCCAGAGCAAAGACGAATGAAGAAAACCAAAGACTCATGGAAATTATTAGTGCAAGGGACTGATACACTGTGCAGTCCTCAACCTATAAGATCCTGAGACCAGAAGAAGTAGATGGTGCCCGGCTACCACTGTCACACTGTCAACCCCTTGGAGGGGGACCTATGTAGGAGATCCTGGATACAGTGGGAGAACAATGTGGAACACAACTCAAAATCATTAAAAAAAAAAAAAAAAGGACCAGTTTTGCTGGTCTGATAGAGCCTGGTGAAACTCTTGAGACTATGACCCCTGGCTACCCTTCAGGTCTGGAATTAAACCCACTCCTGTGGCTTCCAGCCAAACAAAAGACAGACATATGAGCTGAACATTTACATTAGGTAGATACACTTCTTGTAGAGATCAATCATGGGAGAATAGAAGGGCAGGTATGCACAGTGAGACAGTTCAGGGCAGTAGTGAATGGGAGGGAAGGACAAAGGGAAGAGGCAACTACAGGGAGTATGGTAGTTAAGGTTGTATGTCAACTTGGTTGGGCCTGGTTGAGTGGCTGAGCAGCTGGTGGTAGTTATTCCTCATAATGAGACTGGCAATCAGCTCCATGGTGGGATCTACCACAAGCAGCTGAGTAGCTGCTTTAGGGATGTGGTCTGCTTCCCATATATAACAAAAAGGTTTCAGAATGGTCTCTAGCTAATGTCATGCTTGAACCCTGCATGTACCTGTGTCATTGTTCAGTAGCCTGCCATGCTCTGCCAACCTTGGAACAATCAGTGGACTTGCATTAATGGTCTGCTGTGTGGTTTGGTAACATTGGGACTGTGCCATTTTACTTGTCAGCCTTGGGCTTGTCAGTCTCAACAGGCAGCAGCTGTTTGAGTGAAGAAAAGCCTCTAGCTCCAGTGAGCCAGGAGCAGGAGACAGAGCTAAAGCCCAAGGTTGAGGGGCTTTCACCCAGCCCCTACAGTCTGGCACTTTGAACTTGGACTTAAAGCCTCCAAACTGTGAGAGAATAAACTCCTGTTTGTTCAAGCATCGTATTTGTGGTATATTCCTCTCAGAGCAGCACTAGGTAACCAAAACAGTGGGGAAAGAGCTGTTACATTGTGGGAAATTGCAGTCAATGTCATGAGACAAAATGTGTATAAACTGTATGGAAAATGAATTTGCTCTGTAAACTTTCACCCAAATCACAGTAAAAAAAAAAAAAAAGTACATATACTTGTCATATGACCCAGCCAGGGTATTTATCCCAGGAAAATCAAAATTTATGTTCACACAAAAATCTAGGTATTATTGTTCATAGCCATTTTATTTGTAATAGCCAAATCACGGAAATAATCAAAATGTCCTTCAGTGAGTGAATGATTGACAATTTATGGCACAACCATACTATGAAATATTAGTCAAAAATTTAAAAGAACAAATAAAACAACTTGGATGGATGTCAAGGGACTTATGTTGTTGTTGTTGTTATGTGCCGTCGAGTCAAACCCGACTCATAGCGACCCCTCCTTGGGTTTCCGAGGCAGTATCACTATGGAAGTAGGATTGCCCAACCTTCCTTCTGAGGAGTGGCTGGTGGGTTTGAACCGCCAGCCGCCTGGTTAGCAGGCAAGTGTCTTAGCCACTATGCTACCAGAGCTCCCAAGGGACTTATGATGAGTGAAATAAAAAGGCTGTCTCAAAAGGCAACATACCGTATGATACCATTTATATAACATTCTCAAAATCACAAAATTGTAGAGACAGATAACATATTGGTGGTTTCCAGGGACTGGGAGTGGGGAGTGAGAGGGGAAAGAGATGGTATAACTATAAAGAGGAAACTCAGGAATATTGGGAGTGATGAAACAATCATGTATCTTGACCATAATAATAATTCGATGAATCTACACGTGTTAAATTTTCATGGAACTACATGTGCACATACATACTAATTAATTAGTGTGTGTAAAACTGGTGAAATCTAAGTAGTATGTGTGGATTGCACCAAAATCGATTTCCTAGTTTTGATATTGTACTATAGTTATATAAGATGTTACCATTGGGAGAAACTGGGTCAAGGGTACACAGGTTTACTCTGTATTATTAATTTTTATTCCAACTTCTTATAAATCTATAATTATTTCAGAATAAAAGTTTCAAGAATAGAATGAGGAAGATCTTTATCAACTAATATAGGGTGATTTAAAGATACAAGTATAAATATGAGCAGAAAAAGTGAAGGGGAAAGGAAAAGAAATCCAGAGTGTCCACGGCAGAGTGAGCAAGCAGCAGAGGCATCCAGGTAAGAGGAGGGACTGAGGCCCCGACCCCCAAGTGTGAGGAAAAGTGAAAGTGAAAGGAAAGGAAAGGAAAACCAGGGTGTTCAGGACAGAGTGAGCAAGCAGCAGGGATCCTGGTAAGGGGATGGTGGAGAGATTTCGAACAGCTGAGGGAGACAAACTTGTCTGCTGGTTTGTCATGCTCTGGTGGCATGTTGCTGTGAGGCTTGAGGCTGCATCACTGGTGTTTCAAATGCTAGTGGGGATTCACGTGGTACACAGGTTTCAGCATGGCTTACAGTCTGAGACAGACTAGGAAGAAGGAGGAGGCCATCCACTTCTCAAAGAATTGGCCAGGGAAAACCTTATGAATATCAGAGAAACACTGTTACATTACTAGGACAGAAGAGATTCTGAAGCTTGCCCTTGAGTGGAGAGTAGCCAAAGCAAATAGCAGAAAAAGTCAATTACTATAATGAAATGTACAAAGACTTGGAGTTAGAAAACCAAAAGGGAAGAGCAAGCTTAGCATTTCTCAAGCTCTAAGAACTGAGGAAAAAAATGTAAGCCTTGAGTTGCAATATTAAAAAATTCTATGGGCAAAATATTAAACGATGCAGGAAGCATCAAAAGAAGATGGAAAGAATACACAGAGTCACTATATCAAAAAGAACTGGTACATCTTCATCCATTCAGGAGGTGGCATATGGTCAAGAACCAATGATACTGAAGGGGGAAGTCAAAGCTGCACTGAAGCAATTGCTGAAGAACAAGGCTCCAGGAATTGATGGAATACCCATTGAGATGTTTCAACAAACAGGAGGAACTAGAGGCACTCACTTGATTATGCCAAGAGATTTGGAAGACAGCCACCCGACCAACTGGAAGAGATCCATATTTGTACCCATTTCAAAGAAAGGTGATCCCACAGAAAGTGGAAACTATCGAACAATATCATTAATATTGCACACAAGTAAAATCTTACTGACAATAACTCAAAAACGGTTGTAGCAGTGCATTGACAGAGAACTTCGAGAAGGACAAGCCGGATTCAGAAGAGGATGTGGAACAAGGGATATCATTGCTGATGTCAGATGGATCTTGGCCCAAAGCAAAGAATTCCAGAAAGATGTTTACTTGTGTGTTATTGACTATGCAAAAGCAAAGAATTGTGGAGGGGAGATCCCAAAACGAGTAAGAAGTGAACCTACCTATACTACAAATGAGAACATAATGATATTGGTTGTTAAGGAGGAAAATAGCTAACTAAGAGTAGTACTCAAAATACACACACACATACACACACAAATGGATGGATATAGAAACAAAGATATGTATGTGTGTATATATGTGAATGCGTGGATACATGTTATATATATACGCTTATACATACACATATGTATGTTTCCAAGCTCTATTCAGGGTTCCCAGGAGGAGTAAGTGATTTGAACTCAACTGCTAACCCTCAAAGTTAGTGTTTCAAAACCTCCCAGTGATACCACAGAAATAAAGACTTGGCAATCTATTTCTGTTAATTTGCCAAGAAAACTCTGTCCAGCAATTCTACTCTGTAACACATAGGGTCACTCAGCATGAGTCAAAATGGACTTGATGGTAACCACTACCACCACGAACAAAGCTCTATTCACTGAGACTAAAAAGAATAGCACCTTGACAGTAATGTGCATACCTAGAGCATAGATCTTGATTTCTAAATACTTTTTTAAAAATTAAAGGACCCAGGAATCCTTGGTGAAATGGCTGATTCCAGCAATGGGGCAGCCAAACTATAGGATGACCCTGGAATATCTGGTGGTGCCACAGAGGAAATGCTCCAAAGATGATGGTGGCATGTCAAAAGGATCCAGGAGTCACTTCGAAGGAGCTCACAAAAGCTCCTTCAGGGACAATGTAAGAAGTAAAATCAATACTTACAGATATTTTCTCATGTAATCTTATGTGGACATACAATACATAAACTCATATTTAGGATGTTTTAAATCTTTTTCTAAAATAATATGTACATGTCATGTATATTCCTCATATTTTTATTCACTCTTCAGAATTATTTGGGAAAATATCTCAGCCATGTGTTAGAGCTATAGTTCCTCATTTTACATGGATGTATGTTATTCCATCCTGAGAATATATGAATTATAGTAAATTTCTTATCGAATGACTCCATTTCTCTCCATCTTTGGCCATTAAACTATTTCTAAAATAAATATAATTTTCAATATGTCATTATATACTGTTAATTTCCTTTTCCATGAGAAAAACTTCTTGGAGAAACAGTGCTAGGTTGAGAATACATGCAATTATGAGCAGCTGGTAACAAATTTCTCCCCAGAAAACCTGTAACACCTTGAATTTCCATCAGTAATTTATGAGAAGCTTTATCCATCTTCTTCATCACAACAGAATTGAATTCTCCATTGTTTCCGATCTGGTGCCTATGAAGAGCTTCATAACCATTCCTTTAACATATCCTCCTCTGACTAATTGAAAATATTTTCTTATATCTATTGGTCATTTGGATTTGCTGTCTTTAAATTGTCTAGCATATCATTTGCCATTTTCCAATACAGCAGTTTATAGATTTTGTTTTTTCCAAAAACAAAAAAAAGTTGAAGAGTCCACCTACATGTTATAGAAACAGAATAATCTTTTTTATAATTATAAACATCATTTTGCAAATGTATCCATGTAGAAAAGAAATAAGAATGAATTGCACTATTACAACGTAAGAAAATAAATTCTGGCTGGATTAAATACTATAATATGAATAAATTTTAAACTCTTACAAGAAAAAAAGGGAGGGAGAGATCATAGTGTCAGATAAGGAAGATCTTAACTAGGTCTGCAAATTCAAAATTCATGAAAATAAAGATACATATATTGACTACATAGCAATATTTTAAACTGCTTATGTGAAGATGAACCAATGAAAAAAGAAACAGTTGCCATTCTGTTCTTCCGATTCATGGTGACCCAAGTTAATTAACAAATTTCCAAATATATTGCAAAAAAAAAAAAGGCCTGCTGTCATCAATCAATTCCAATTCATAGCGACCATATAGGACAGAGTGGAAAGGCCTCCATGAGATTTCCAAGGCTGTAAATCTTTATGGACGCCAACTGCCTCATCTTCTTCCCCCAGAGGGGCTGGAGGGTTTGAAAGGCAGACCTTTTAGTAGCAGCTGATGTTTTGACCACTGCACCAGCAGAGCCCCTTTGATACATGAGTTTCTATACAGAAATCAATGGGCTGGTGTCATGACCTCGGATAGAATTTTAGAAGATTTATATATGAAATAAAAAATTCCTTCTCTGACTCGACGGCACATAACAACAATGGAAAGAATTAGATGGTTTCAGAAAAGTCATTGAATAGTTCACAAAACACAACAAATATCATTTTAATAGCACAAATCCAAATTTTCTTAAATGGGACATTTTAGTCCTACTGTAATTTATTTTGTCTTTGAAAATATTGAGGATTCAGTCCCTAGAGAGAGGGATTTGCAGAGAAAATGAATGATGAAAGAGGACTTTGGCTTCATACAGTCTCCTGTCCTTCTCTTCCCACTGGGTATAGGGTTAATTACTACTCTAAACTATAAGAGAAACTTTGGCAATTTAGTGTTTGAGAGTTCCACCAGAGACCAACTTAAACACCAATATTAATAAAGTACAACATATTTCTTACCCATTTTGAAAAACATCTCTGAAAATTGCAATTAACCCCTTCTGCCAAGCAGTATGATAAGAAAGCAATATGTCCTGGTCATCTGCAATACTTCATCCTTATTCTCCAGTTAACCTGATTGGAGACATCATGACTTGCTACATATTGAGTGGAAATAAAAGAAGTTTAATGAATTTCATCAAATCAGTTATACAATTAAATAGCATATGAAGATATCATTGTATCTGTGCACTTTAAATTAGTTCCATTTGAGTTCAAAGCTTTTTGGATTGATTCATCTCGAGTGCTTAAAACAGAGGTAAGTAGAATACATTCCACAAAATTAATAAATAATATTATATCAAAACTTGAGTGTTGTAAGCACTTACTTGAAGCTCTGGTGATGCAGTGTTAAAGCATTTGGCTGCTAACCAAAAGGTCAGCAGTTTGAGCCCACCAGCCCTTCCATGGGAGAAAGATGAGGCAGTCCGCTTCGGTAAAGATTATAGCCTTAGAAACCCTACGGGGCAGTTAAACTGTGTCCTGTAGTGTCACTATGAGTCAGAATCGACTAGATGGCACTGTTGTTGTTATGTGCTGTCGAGTTGGACCTAACTCATAGCAACCCCTCCTTGGGTTTCTGAGGTGGCATCACTCAGGAAGTAGAATGCCCAACCTTCTTTTCGAGGAGTGGCTGGTGAGTTTGAACCACCACCCTTCTGGTTAGCAGTCAAGTGCCTTAGGCACTACACTACCAGAGCTCCTAGATGGCACAAGGGTTTTCTTATGACAAACCCTCATCTCATGAACTGTTTATAATTCAGTTCTCAAGAAGAAAATTGTTAGGAAATATCTGCTAGGAAATATTATCTGCTAGGAAATATCTAATTCACTCAGTTTCAGTTTCTGTACACAGTTTCTTGGAGTGTTTTAAATATGCAATGCTATTTGAATATATTTGTAAGCTCCATGAGAAATCTGAACTTAAAAGCAGATGAGTCTCATGTTCTAATCTTTGGTCTGCTTACTGATAGCTCTAAGATGTTGGGAAAGTAATTTAAGCTCTCTGCGCATATAAATTCAGGTTTCTGACTACCAAATTAGTCTTTCAAAAAGTGGAAATTTTTTTGAACAAACATCCTTGCCCTGCTAAGCCAAGCTGCAATTTATTAGTTGAGTGAAAAAACTGACTGTTCTTATTCATCCTTATAAGGCATTGGCTGCTAACCAGAAGGTGAGCAGTTCAAACCCACCATCCACTCTGTGGAAGGAAGATGGGATGATCTACTTCCATAAAGATTTACACCCTGGGAAACCCAGTGGGGGTTGCTATGCGTTGGAACCATCTTGATGGCTGTGAGTTTGTTTTTTTGGTTTTTTATTCACCCTTAAGTGCAGAATGAAGTTGGAAGTTCAGTATGGTATCTGGAAGCTTTCTGTACATTTGTAGAGTCATGAGGTAATTTGAGAAAACATGAAAGTAAACAGTTAATGTTATGGAACTCATCTTATGCCATTGAATCAATTCCGAGTCATAGTGACCCTAGAAGACAGAGTCCTATTTCCCCTTAAGGTTTCCAAAATTATAAATTTTTACAAAACAGACTGCTCATCTTTCTCCCATGGATGGCTGATGGGTTCAAACCATCAACATTTTGGTTAACAGCCTAATGCTTTAAACACTGTACCCCAAAACCTCCTTTATATCATGAAACGAAACTGGAAAGCCCATACTATATATCAAGCATAAGCAAATGTACAGAGCTCAGTTTATTAGTGGTGACCAGGAGTAGGGTGAAGGGAAGCGGAAAGGAAGACACAATGCTTAGGGAACACTAAGCTTCTGTTAAAAGTGCTAGAAAAAATTCAGGATGGTGATGGTTGAACAACATAATTAATGTCCCTAAATTGTGCAAGTGAAGATTGTAGAAATGGCAAATGTTTTGTTAGCCATGTGTTTACCTCAATAAAAAAGGAAGAAAGCAAACTCATAATATTACAGAAACTAAAACTGACATCCAAAGCTATTAACATACTTGCCAAATTACATATCAATTTACTGGCAGATCTGGAACTTAAACTCTTGTTACCTATTAGCTCGATGCTCTTTCCATAAGCCAAAGCCAAGCTCAACTCACTGCCGTCGAGTCGAACCTGACTCATAGCAACCCCTCCTTGGGTTTCCGAGGTGATATCACTACGGAAGTAGATTGCCCAACCTTCCTTCCGAGCTCTTTCCATAGTGCAGCTTAAAAAGAAGCTACCAAAGCTTTCAAGAATTTCAATTTTTTTCCCCCAGTATTCCACCTGAGGTATGGAATGAGAAAATCCAACAGAGAGATGACAGACATCAGGTCAACCAATATATCCATCAATAAGGAAGAGCTTATGTGTTTTAAACTTTGGATTCAAAATTCTAAGATGATCACAAACAAGACCTATAAAATCCCATCAGCAGTTTCTGAACTGCTTTCCTTTCATTACCTTCTGCTGTAACCCAGTTGCTCTGCTCCCTTTCTGATTCCCTTGGTATCTCACAAAGTTCAAATGTTTTGTTTTGCTAACTCATTGAATGCTTGCTACTGAGAATGAGAATAACGTTCTCTCAACATGCTACCATAAGTACAACACAAAAGTTCAGAAGTATAATGATCTCTTCAAGTATTTACCACAACTGCAAAAAATGGGCAAGGTATTAATAGGTAAATAATCAGCAACATACCTGACATAATTTCAGAACAGTTTCTAGGGACTACCTATTGTGTGCGTTTTTTAGGTATTAAATACTTCAATCCTAATTAAAGGAACAAAACACAAAATTCAAATTACTTAAAACTCCTAAATACAGAATTCTACCACAACTAATTAATCTGAAGATATGCTTTCTAGAATGGTAAATACTTGAGGTCACTGTATTTAGAAAATTAGCAAATGTGCATAGAAGTGAGTAAAGCAGCAAATGTGAAGCTGGTGCTCTGAGATCTCCCATCTGCTCCCCACCTTTCCTTCTGGCCCCATCACCTTCATTCTGCTCCAGTGCTTCCTGCTAGAGTGATAAATATTCTTTTTCACATGCTGTTGCCCTCACTGACTACGGACCTTGGGGAGATATCACATATGACAGGACATACTAACCAATATATTGTGTTTATTACTTTTGTAAGTACTGAATTGCAGAGTGAATTGCAGTCAATTGGCTGCAAAGGAGTTAACTGACCCCTTCATTTTTCTGTAACTTCAACAGAGAGGGCCTGCCTCTGTGCTCTGGAGGAGAATCACCAGATTGAAGGCCAGTCAGGAAAAGCCATTGGCTCAGGTTACAGGAGAAAACAAATGCCAACTCCTCAGTGATATGATACTTCCTGAACAATAGTATAAAGCTTATTTCACTTTTCAGTATTACAGTTTAGGAAATTTAAAGTTCTAAAAATCCTAAGTAATTCCTCTCTGAGACCCTCAGAAGTTTGGATTCCTTTCATTCTTTTCATCTATGCTTCTCTGTTAGTAAAGGCCAGAGTGTATGTATATAAAAATCACTTATATGTCACATCAAGACATCTGATATCTTCCTTTTACAAATGAGGAGCCTGGAGATCAGAGGATAAGAAACACTCCTAGGGCAATGTAACTAACTTGGGAAGGTAGAGATAAGAGCCCAGATCTGTCAGAGTGCAAATTCCATGTTATTAAATAAAATAATCCTATACAACTTCTATTAGCTACTCACAGAAAAAGGATATGTCTCCTTTAAATGTGTCTGATAACTTGCTAGATAAATTTGCCTGTTTGCTTCCTTTTTGAGGAGCGTGTGACAATTAAAAAATTTAACTGATTCATATTATAAAGTAGTCTCACCGACATTGCGGAGTAATACCAAATGACAGGAACTGTGTTGACATTTACCTAATAGAAGGTATTCAGTCAGAAGGAAGTGAAAACAATATTTTTTCACATCAGTAAAATCAAAGAACAAGCTGTGAACATTGAAACTGATCACACACATTTAAAAATTTTTGAAATTCATTTTGCTAATATACTTTTACAAATATAGAAGCACACTTGAAATACATGGACAGATATATTCATATTTTTATCAATACAGATTTCATATTGTTAATAGTATCAGTGTATAAATTCATGAAAATTGCTAGCAGAATGATCATAACTAACTGACATAGCCAATAATTCTGCTTTTATAAAATTGTTGACTTTTTATATTTCAGGGAACCAAGAGTTGAATCATTTAACATGAAAAAGATAAATGAGAGTGTCCCATGGGAGTTCATCCTGTTAGGTTTCTCAGATCGACCTTGGCTTGAGCTTCCACTCTTTGTGGTGTTCCTGGTTTCCTATATCTTGACAATCTTTGGCAATCTGGCCATAATTCTTGTGGCACATCTGGACCCCAAACTCCATACCCCCATGTACTTCTTTCTTACCAATCTGTCTCTTGTGGACCTTTGCTACACAACGAGTATAGTTCCACAAATGCTGGTAAACTTATGCAGCACCAGAAAGGTAATTAGTTATGGGGGCTGTGTGGTTCAACTTTTCATTTCTCTGGCCTTGGGTGGCACTGAATGTATTCTCCTGGCCATCATGTCCTTTGATAGGTTTGTAGCTATTTGTCGACCTCTCCATTACTCAGTCCTCATGCACCAAAGGCTCTGCCTCCAGTTGGCAGCTGCATCTTGGATTGGTGGCTTTAGCAACTCAGTATTGCAATCCATCTTCACCCTTCAGATGCCACTGTGTGGTCACAAAGTGGATCATTTCTTCTGTGAAATGCCTGTTTTTCTAAAGTTGTCCTGTGTTGATACAACAGCAAATGAGGCTGAAAACTTCTTCCTCTGTGTGCCAATGCTTCTAATACCTGTGACACTTATCCTTATATCATATGTTTTCATTGTCCGAGCAGTGTTGAGAATACAGTCTACTGAAGGTCGGCGAAAGGCATTTGGGATATGTGGCTCCCACCTAATTGTGGTATCTCTTTTTTATGGCACTGCTATCTATACATATATGCAACCACCATCCACTGCTTCCAAGAACCGGGGAAAGATGGCATCCCTTTTCTATGGAATCATCACACCCATGTTGAACCCCCTTATATACACACTTAGAAACAAAGATGTAAAGGGAGCTTTTAAAAAGTTGGTTGCAAGTATCTTCTTGATCAAGAAATAAGAAATATGACAGGCCTTGCTAAAGCCTTGAAATTTACTTAGCTAAATAGTTAAATTCTCTCTTAGTTGCTTTATTTTTTCTATTCTTAGAAGCATCATGGTGACTATAGTCAAATAAAATTCCATTGGCCGAAAACCATATATATTTTTTTTTTCCTAGTGCCTAAGATACTCATTGCACAGGTCCTGGTAAATGGTTTTTTTTTTAAGATCTTTAAAATGGTATATCCTTAAAAGCTTTTAGGTCTGAGGTTTATACCACTGGTTTGTATACTTGGAGGAGAGTAGATGTCTTTGAGACCAGAATAAATGTTAGGGACTACTTCTCTAGAAGCATAACATTTCCATACACACACAAACAAACACACTCACACACAAACATATCGTCAATTTTTTTTCAGACAATTGTAGGAGATCCAACCAAAGTCCCTGATCCATCACCCCTTCCTCTTAATTACAAATGTAAAGTCAATAGCCCTAGCTTAAATTTTTAGCACCATTTCAACATCATCATGATAATAAAATCCACAATAACTTTTCTTCCAGTTTTACCTAGATCTTTCATTCTTTTGATGTTTCTGCACTCCAAATTTCTCCTAAATTGAAGTGTTCTACTTGATTCCTTCTTCAAAGTACAGTTCTAGCTACATTTAAGGTCTCAATCAAATATAGTTATTGGAAAAAAAAAAGTTCATGATTCCTCTATTGTTTATTTCCTTTACCTGTAAAAGAGTTTAACAGCTTAACCAAAAACAAAAAAGAAAAAGAAAAAAGCAAACTCACTGCTGCCAAGTCGATTTGACTCATAGCATCACCTCCTTGGGTTTCTGGGGCAGTACCTCTATGGAAGTATATTGCCCAATCATCCTTCTAAGTAGTGGCTGGTGGGTTTGAACCACCAGCCTTCTGGTTAGCAGTCAAATGCCTTAGGCACTACATTACACATTGATGTTCACTTCTTGTTTAATGCACTTTTCTTGTGTAAGATGAAAAATTTATTAAGGTCATGTCACTTCCCTTTCAGTAGGTAGCATACACTATAACATACACTAGTTCCATGTCACTTTCAGAACTCATGAAAGTGCTGAAGAAAATACTCTCACACAAAGTTGATTATTTAGTGTGATACATCATATTGGAATTATTTTAATTGTTTCTTTGCAATATTTTTCTTCTACAAATGTATATCATAAAAATATATTATATATCATAAAATCATATATATCATAAAAATAGCAAAGGCAACCAATTACTAAGAAATACAACTATTACATTTCTCCTTTTAACATTATTATAACATCTTAAGGTTCTGAGTCTAATTCTAGCACAACTCTGTGGGTCTTAAATTTTTGAAACATGCAGAGTCACTTGGAATGCTCTTTATATCTAGATTGTGTAGTTAATTAGTTAAATTCTGTCTTAGTTGCTTTATTCTTGCTATTCTTAGAACTATCATGGTGATCATACACAAATAAAATTTCATGGCAGAGAACTACATTATTTTCCTAGTGTCTAAATACATTCATTGCACAAGTCCTCACAACTGGTTTCTTAAGATCCTCAGAATGGTATAACCTTAAACGCTTTTAGTTCTCAAGGTTTGTTCCACTCAAAATTTCAAACTCACTAAGTCTGGGACAAGGGCCTGAGAATTTACATTTCTAATAAATTACTAAATAATACTGGTGTTTCTAATCAGGGCAACCACATCTTAAGAACTGCTGTGTTAGCAATCAAAGTAAATAAAACTGTTTGCTGAGTTCCTGTCTTTTATTTCTATCAATGAGTGAAAATGGAAGCTGAACACTAGAAAAATATATTGAAATATGGAAGTACTTTCCCTACTGAAAGTGCATTCATATCTCAAAAGTCCAAATAAATAATATGCCAGGTTACCACAGACAAAATCAATGTACAAGAATTGTGAGGGAAACCAGAGAGATAGAAATTGAGCTATTTTATGTGTTTTTAAAGAAGCCATTCATTGATTCAATATTTCATTTATTATTAAGTTTGAAAGTGATTTATATAAAAATCCTAGAAATATTTTATTATCAACTACTTTGTGATTGTTTAGTTTATAATCGACACATATATACACATATATGATTACATATATTATATATCATATATATGTAAAATCTTGATATCTATTCCAAATTCACATAATTAGTTCACAAACTGAACTAACTTTGTTTATTTTTATAGAGATACCAGACTAATACAATTGCTACTGTTAGTTGCCATAGATTGGGCTCAGACTCAGGGAGAAGATGCCATCATACCTAAAACCCACACATTTGTTCACTCAAGCAATGTAATCCCTAAATAACTAGGTAAAACAGATAGAAATAATGATACTGGAGTTATAAGCAACTGAGGAGAAGCTAAAGTATCAGATTTCATGAAGGGGAAAAAAGCAGATTAAACAGCTGGGAAAATTGTTTCATTTTATTGTAACAATATATATCATAAAGATATATTATATATCATAAAGATATATTATATATCATAAAAATAGCAAAGGCAACCAATTACTAAGAAATATAACTATTACATTTCTCCTTTAAACATTACTGTAACATCTTAAGGTTCTGTCTCAGTCTAATTCTAGCATAACACTGTGGGTCTTAAATCTTTGAAACACGCAGAGTCACTTGGAATGCTTTTTACATCTAGATTTCTGGCACAGACAGACAGATGGAGAAGAAGAGAAAGTGAGGACTCATTAGAAATACAAAAGAGGTCAGCTGAGAGAAGGAGGGAAAAAAAAAAAAAAAAACCTAGGGAACCCACAGAGGCAATAGGGACTCAAAATACCCACACTGGAGTTTTGGGCAGTAGCCTTGGATCTCAGGAGCTGAGTGATTAGATAATATTACTGGGAAATAGATCAAGACCCCTGTTGGCTTGGGCAGCTGCAGAGTCCAGAAAGGAGTAGAGGAAAGGTAGAAGCTCCCTTTGAGTAGGCAGAGCCCCAGAGCAAGTACACTGCAATGGGCTGAGGTTCAACCTTCCATGACCCCTTTCTAGCACAGAGTGGACCAGGGTACTGAGTTTTTGCAGCTTCTCAATCCAAGCAGAAAGTAGTGGCCCTCTACCCATTGAGGTCTCTGTTGATTTTGACCCACGGGTCTTTGACTGACAGTAGGATGTCATCATTAGCAGGTGGCTTAGGAAGACACAAACTATACTGCCTGTCCCAGCAGAACTATCTGAACTATCTTGCCCAAACACGGAAAATGGAAACTTGTTACTGACACTTTTTTAATTCTTTTTCCCTCTTCTCTCCTGCCCCACCCAATAAAGAGAACACATTAAACCACCACTAGGCAACAGGAAGTATTATACTGAACACTTCACCCTATAGGTAACACCAATAACTTCTGTGCCACAGAAACAACAACAGACACTGGACAACATCTGTTCGTCCCAATTCCAAATCCCCTTCATGATGAACAGACACCTCCACCCACATCCCCACCAGTGATTCCACCAACATAGAGCTGGAGAGCAACCCAGTACAACCAAGTTAATTACCAAAAAAGTGCACCTGCTTTACACTTTCAGATATAGTAAAAATAAAATCAGGGTGAAACAAATCAATACATAACTAACAAAGACAACAACTTCAAAATGTCTAGAAACCAACAGACAACCTCAAATCAAACAAAAAAACAGGACAAGACAATAATAAAAGCTCAGGCTAAAGAATTATCTATCATGAAAGAAAAACAAGAACAATCTGAGGAGGAATTCAGAAGGTATATATATACACCATATGTTGTTGTTGTTGTTATGTGCCGTCGAGTCGGCCCCGACTCATAGCGACCCCTCCTTGGGTTTCCGAGGCAGTATCACTACGGAAGTA
>NW_006922214.1:1158849-1167562 GCF_000298275.1 Orycteropus afer afer | reverse complement strand
AGAATCAATGAGAAGACAGACAGTACCCAGGAAGAATTCAGGAAAACCACTCAAGAACAAAATAGCAAGATAAATACACAATTAGAACTCACACAAAAATAGCAATTATAAATCCAGAAGATGAACACTAAAATTACAGAGATAGATAACACAGTGGAAGGACAAAAGAGTAGACTAGAACTGGCTGAAGAATGCATTTTCCAACTAGAAGACAAATCTCTTGATGCCAGCCTGTACGAAGAAAAATCAGAACAAAGATTTAAGAGAAATTAAGAGAACCTAAGAGTTAGATGGGATGACATGAAAAGAAACACATATGCCTCACTGGAATACCAGAATAAGAGGAGGCAAAAAAAAAAAAAAAAACCTGAGAAAATTGTTGAAGACTTGCTAACAGAAAATTTTCCCCATATCATGAAGAAAGAAAAGATACCTGTCCATGGAGTTCAATGAACCACATACAGGATAGATCCCAAGAGGAAGTCACCAAGACTTATCACAATCAAACTCTCCAAAACCAAAGACAAAGAAAGAACCTTGGGAGCAGCTTGGGAAAAATGAAATGTCACCTACAATGAACAACCAATAAGACTAAGCTCTGATTTCTCAGCAGAAACCATGCAGGCAAGAAGACAATGGGATGGCATATATAAAACATTGAAGGAAAAGAACTTCAAACCAGTAATTATATATCCAGCCAAATTGTCCCTCAAATATGAGGGTGAAACCAAGACATTCTTAGACAAACAATAATTAAGGGAATTTGTGAAAACCAGACCAACCCTAAAAGAAATACTAAAGGGAGTCCTTCCAATAGACAACTCACAACGAAGAACAACAAATTAAAATCAGGATACTTGACATCACCACTTAGAAACCAAACCAGTAATAGATGTTCAAAATAAGCTCATAAAATAATGTACAGTGAAAAAATGGAGTCAGTCTGTAGAAGACACCAGAAACAAAGCAAACAGAGGGAATAAAAGCTTTAATTACAAAACTTTCAAATGGAAAGGAAGAGAGGACAATGTCTTTATAGAACTGACTGTTCCAAACTTAAGGAGATAAGAATTTACTTTGAGGTAACCACAAAGAAAAGTAACAATTCCCCTAAACAAACTCAGAAAGAAGAAAAATGCATAAGCTTAATAAGCACAAAACAAACAATATGAAGAAAAGAGAAGAAACACCTGATAACCAAATGAGCTCAGCCCAGAAAAATATTTGAAACAGGGAATCACCAACAACACAACAGAAAACACAATAGAATTACAGCAATAAATTCATACTTATCATTAATTACAGTCAATGTGAATGGAATAAATATACCAGTCAAGAGAAAGCAAGGGGCAGATTGGATAAGAAAAGAAGATCCATTGATATGCTGCCTACAAGAGACCTACCTTAGATACAAAGATAAAAACAAATGACAAGTTAGAGGGTGGAAAAAAATATACCAAGCTAATAGCAACCAAAAAAGAGCAGGAGTGGCAATATTAATTTCTGATAACATATATTTCAAGGTGAAAAACAACATAAGGAATAATGATGGAGATTATATGATGCTAAAAGGATCAATTGACCAAGAAGACATAACGTAATTAGTATACTTGCACTCAATGAAAGTGCCCCAAAATATATAAAACGATATTAACTGAATTGAAAGGAAAAATAGGCAACTCTACAATAGTAGTATGAGACTTTAACATACCACTTTCAAGAAGGGACAAAACAACTAGAAAAAAACTCAACAAGGATACAGAAGAATTCAACAACACAATCAACCAACTTGACCTCATAGAAATACAGAACACTCCACCCAACAAAAGCGCAATACACATTCTTCTCCAGTACACATGAATCATTCTCTAAAATAGACCATATATTAGGCATAAAACAAGCCTCAATTAATTCAAAAACAATGAAATACTACAAAGCATCTTCTCAGATCACAATGTCATAAAATTAGAAATCAATAATAGGAAGATTAAGGGAAAAATACCAAGTATGTGGCAAGTGAATAATACACTGCTCAAAAACTACTGGGTAATAGATGAAATAAAGAATGAACCAAAAAAAAAAAAAAAAAATCCTTGAAACAAATGAGAATGAAGACACAATATACTAAAATCTTTGGGACACAGAGAAAACTGTACTCAGAAGTCAATTCATAGCAATAAATGCACACATAAAAAAAGAGAAAAGAAAAAAAATCAACACTAACTCAACAACTACAGCAATTAGAAAAAGAGCAACAAAAGAAACCTGCAGTATTCAAAAGTAAGGAAATAAAGATCAGAGCAGAAATAAACAAAACGAGAAACCAAAGCATTAGAGAAAATCAACAAAACAAGAAGCTGGTTCTTTGAAAAGATTAATAAAATTGACAAGCCACTGGCAAATTTGACAAAGGAAAAGAACAAGAACATGCAAATAACACAAATATTAAGCAAAAAGGGTGACATCACAACAGAACCAACTCAAATAAAAAAAGATAGTAACAGAATATTATGAAGAACTGTGATCCATCAGATTCAAGAACCTAGAAGAGATGGACAAGTTTCTAGAAACACAAGACCTACCTAAACTATCCCAGTTGGAGAGAGAATACTTGAACAGACCCACGACAAAAGAAGAAATGGAGCAGATCATTTTAAAAAACTTCCCAGAATAAAAAGTCCTGGCCTAGATGGCTTCATTGGAGAATTTTACCAAATATTCAGGGAGGAGTTGAAATCTATACTACTCAAACTATTCCAGAACATAGAAGAAGATGGATTACTCACAAATTCATTTTATGAAGCAAGCATAACACTGATACTAAAATCAGGGAAAGACACCACTAAAAAAGAAAACTACAGACCAATATCCCTCATGAATATAGATGCAAAAATTGCCAACAAAATCCTAGCCAACAACATAATGATAAAATAATACATCCTGACCAAGTGGGATTCATACCTGGTATGCAATGATGGCACAATATCAGAAAAAAAAAAAAAAAAAATCAATGTAATCCACAACATAAACAATATAAAAGAACAATCAATCATATCAATCAACCCAGAAAAGGCATTTGATAAAATCCAACACCCGTTCCTGTTTAGAACTCTCAGCAAAATAGGGATAGAAGGGAAAATCCTCAACATAGTAAAAGGCATATATGCAAAGTCAACAGCCAATATTATTGTTAATGGAGAAAGACTCAAAGCATTCCCCTTGCAAACGGGAACCAGATGGGGACGTCCTCTATAACCACTTCTGCTTAACATTGTATTGGAAGTCTTAGCCTGGGCAAAAAGGCAAGAAAGAGAAATAAAAGTTGTCCAAATTGTCAAAGAGGAAGTAAAGCTCTCTATTTGCAGATGACATGATCCTACACATAGAAAACCCAAAAGGCTCAGCAAAAAAATTACTGGAACTAATAGTGAGGTTCAGCAAACTGGAAGGATACAAGGTCAGATGCAAAAATCAGTTGGATTCCTCTACATCAACAAAGAGTCCTCTGAAAAGGAAATAAGGAAAATAATACCATTTACAATAGCTACCAAAAAGATAAAATATTTAGGAATAAATCTTACCACAGACCCAAAAGATTTATACAAAGAAAACTACAAAACACTACTACAAGAAACTATAAGGGATCTACATAAATGGAAGAACTTATCTTGCTCATGGATTGTTGTTGTTACATGCCGTCAAGGCAGACCCGACTCATAGTGACCTCTCCTTGGGTTTTCAAGGTGGCATCACTACAAAAGTAGATTGCCCAACCTTCCTTCCGAGAAGTAGCTGGTAGGTTTGAACCTCTGGCCTTCTGGTTAGCAGTCAAGTGCTTTAGGCACTACGTTACCAGAGCTCCTGTTGTTCAAGGATAGGAAGACTGAATATTGTGAAAATGTCAATATTGACCAAAGCAATCTACACATTCGATGCAATCCCAATCCAGATGCCATCAACATTTTTTAAGGATATGGAAAAACTGGTGATTAATTTCATATATAGAGAAAAGAGATCTTGGATAAGCAAAGCACTGCTGAAGAAGAAAAACAAAGTAGGAGGTCTCACCAGGATCTCAAAAACTAATATACAGCCACAGTAGTTAAAACAGCATGGTACTGGTACAATGATAGACAGACCAAAGGAACAGTATTGAATACCCAGAAATAGACCCATCTATCTGTGGACAGCTGATCTTTGACAAAGTTCCAAAACCCATTAAATGGAGAAGAGATAGCGTCTTTAACAAATGGTGCTGGAAAAACTGGATATTCACTTTCAGAAAAATGAAACAAGACATATCTCACCCCACACAAAAAAACAAACTCAAGTTGGGTCAAAGTCTTAAATGTAAAACCCAAAACTATGAAGCTCATCAAAAGATAAAATGGGGGCAAATCTAGGGGCCCTAATTTATGGCATGAACAGACTATCAAGCATAACCCAAAATACACAGGCAGTGGAAAAGAAGCTAGACTGGGACCTTTAAAAATTAAATTCTTATGTGCATTGAAAGACTTCTCCAAAAGGGTAAAAAAAAAGAACCTACAGATTGGGAGAAAATATTTGTCTGTGACATACATGACAAAGGACTTATCTCCAAACTTCATAGAAAACTTCAACATGTCAGTGCCAAAAAGACAAAAAATCGAATTCAAAAATGGACAACAGACACTTCACTAAAGAAGATATACTGGCAGCCAACAAACACATGATTGCCTTTGTTGTTGTTGTTGTTGTTATGTGCCATCAAGTCGGCCCCGACTCATAGCGACCCCTCCTTGGGTTTCCGAGGCAGTATCACTACGGAAGTAGGATTGCCCAACCTTCCTTCCGAGGAATGGCTGCTGGGTTTGAACCACCAGCCTTCTGGTTAGCAGTCAAGTGCCTTAGCCACTATGCTACCAGAGCTCCCATGATTGCCTTTAGGGAGATACAAATCATAACAACAGTGAGATATCATTGCTGGGGTGAGATGATATCTCACTGTTGTTATGATTTGTATGATTGCCTTTAGGGAGATACAAATCATAACAACAGTGAGATATCATCTCACCCCAGCAATAAAAGCAAAGTTGAACAAGTCAGAAAGCAACTAATACTGGCGAGTTTGCAGAGAGATTGGGACACTCATACACTGTTGGTGGGACTGCAAAATGGTACATTCATTGTGGAAAATAGTATGGCATTTCCTTAAAAAACTGAAAATAGAAATACCATTTGATCCAGCAATTCCATTACTAGGAATATGTTCTAAAGAGGTAAGAGATAGGACACAAACAGACATATGCACACCCATGTTCATCACAGCACAATTCACTATAGCAAAGAGATGGAAACAACCTAAATGCCCATCAAAAGATGAGTGGATATCCAAACTATGGTATATTCACACAATGGCATATTATGACCCTCTAAAAAATAATGAAGAGCACATGAATAATTTCACAATGTGAATGAATTTGGAGAACATTATGCTGAGTGAAATAAGTCTATCACAGAAGGACAAATATTGTATGAGCCCATTATTGTAAAAAGTCAAGGAAAGGTTTACTTAGGGAAGGAAATTCACTTTGTAGATTACTGGGATTGGGAAGGAAGGGGAGGGAAAATTTTGGACTAATTAGGGGTCATATATTGATTTGGGTGTGGGAGGTTTTGTGTGGAAAGAGTCTGTGACCAGCATGATGATATTGGGAAAGGAAGGACACTGAAACATGCACACAAGGTTTAGACAAATAATAGTTTGTGCACAATACTGCATTACCACTAATGCCAAATACCAAGCTACAAATAAATGAATAGACAAGTGAGAAGATCAGGTGGGGGTTGGAGATCAGGAATATATCCTAGACCAAAGATAGATTTAGCTGAAGATAATCTTACATATACACCTGTGCTACAAAACTAGCCACACACATTACAGAAACAACAGGAGACAGAATTGGACCTCTCAGAGACAACCATGTACCTTGAGAGAGAATCACCAGGCCTGCCAACTCAGAACCATAGTCTCAGGGGACACCAAGTTCCATTGGCACAACATAGTACATAAAAATCTTGTTCCATAATCTATTTGGTGAGTGGCAACTGGGTCTTAAAAGCTTTCAAGTGGCCATCTAAGATGCAACTATTGGTCTCCTCTCATTTGAAGCAAAGAAGATTGAAGAAAATCAAAGGCATCTGAAAACATCCAAAGATATGATGGACCCCAAGACAAGAAGAACTAGATGGTACCTGGCTACCAATGCCAACTGTTCAGAAAGGGATCAAACTTGGAGATCCTGGATAGAGTGGGAGGAAAAATGTGCAACAAAATGCAAAAACACAAAAATGACCAGAATTACTGTTCAGGTTGAGTCTGGTGGAACCCCTAGGACTATGGCCCCAAGTTATCCTTCAAGCCTAGAATTGGACTCACTCCTATGGATTGGCTCACAGCCCAACCATAGAAAGACCTACATGCAGAACACCTATCCCAATGCACCCACTTATTCTAGGGAGATACACCCCTTAGAGCAATTGGCCATGGGGCACCAGAGGGACAGCCTTCACACAGAGGGAAAACTGGACAGATAGGAGTGCATAGCTAAGAAAAGCACAGAGACAGGAGGGGAAGAGAGTTTGTTATGGTCAGGGATGGTAATCAGGGTGTGAAATCAAATGCACATGAACTGTTGAATGTAAAACAAAATTTTCTCTGTAAATTGGCACCCAAAGCACACACACACACACAAAGAAATGAATGGAATCAAACTCATGGCTCCTTTATGCTGTTGTAAACTTGTGCTGACCAGTCCATTCTGGCTCCTGGTGACCCCATATGATACAGAGTAGACTGGCTCCATTGAGTTTTCTTGGTTGCAATGTTTGTTCATGGAACAAATCACCAAGGCTTTCTTCTGCAGTGTCACTGGGTGGATTCAAAACTTCAACTTTTTGATTGGTAGCCAATAGCAAACTATTGGCTTTTTTGCAACCTTCAGATGTACCTTTAAAAAGTAAACGGGTTCCGGCAAGATGGCAGACTAGGCAGAAAGACTGCACAGATCCTCTTCAACAAAGAAAAGGGAAACCAATTAACACAGACACAGAAGATAATCTTGGATCCCTGAGCCTTGAAGGGAAGTATATAGAAGTGGACTAAACCACAACTAGCAAAGAATTTGCGTGAAAATACCAAAAAAGGAGACAAATGAGCTGTGGTCTGGCAGCGATCCCGAGCAATCCTGATGGCACAGACAGCTTGGAGATTCCTGAGTGGTGGTAGGACCTAAGAATTAACCTAAAAATCAGCTGTGCTAGCCAGGGACTGCACAGAGGGCTGGTGGCTGGGGAATGAATGGAGAAGGTGAAGAGAAAGGTGGGCTGAGCTGTGGACGTCTGCTGGTCTGGAGGGTGCACCATTATGAAGGTTTAAAAGAGGCTTGACTATTTTGTATATTTAAAGAGACAGTACTCTCGCGGATTCCTGGGGCTAAAGAACACGTTCTGCTTTCCAGCAACTCCAAA
Organism: Orycteropus afer afer; assembly: GCF_000298275.1. NCBI lineage: Eukaryota > Metazoa > Chordata > Mammalia > Tubulidentata > Orycteropodidae > Orycteropus > Orycteropus afer. The sequence continues at coordinate 1,160,050 of NW_006922214.1, read as the reverse complement.
GACACTCTGGACCTGCAAGAGTGAAGAGGTACCACATTCCTTTTGTTACTCTTATTCCCCACACCTGCTTGGTGAACAGAAGTGCAGCCATCCTCCATGCCAATCTATCTTCTGGGCCCACAGGAACTCCATCACAGTCTGTGTGCTCAGACAGAGCCTGGGTGCCATACCCTGTCCTCCACAATTTTTTTTTTCTCTTTTTGTATTTTTTTCTTTTTTGCTTTCTTTTTTCTGGTGATTAGTTTGCTTGTATTTGTCTGTTTTAAAACAAATATTATTATTAATACTCTTGTCCTTTTTACTATTATTCTTAATCTTCCCCTCCCAGGTCCTAGTTTTCAGCATTTTTTCTTTTCCCTGTTCCTGGTTGAAATTTTTTTTTTTAAGTGATTTTTTTTTTATCCCCCCTTTTTTCTTGTGGCTAACTCCATCCCTTATTTTTCTTTTTTACATTTTTCACATTTTTTTCCTTCATTATTCTCCTTCTCTCTTTTTTTCCTCTTAGTGCACTATCCCCAGATATTCAGGTTTTCTTGTTTTTTCTTCTTCTTTTTCCCTTTTTTCTTTAATTGGTTACTGTTCCTGTGTGATTACATGGTGTGTTTTTTGTTCATGTGCTTTTAGTTTCTTGATGGTTATTCAATCGTAATTTTTGTCTAACTGAGTGGGAGACAACAACAGTCCCCATAAGACACAACTACATCCACACCTCCTGCAACTTCACTTACTCAGCATAAGCCATTAGCTCCTCTTCCATCAATGGGCCAACGATAAAAAACCACCAAGAAGAGCCTGAATAACCCTTGGCTGCTCTTCACAAACAGTCAACAGAGATCTAAATACAACAATGCCATGATGCATTGGAGACAACAGATCATCACAGTCCACATAAAGAAGCAGGATAAAGTGGTAGAAACAAGGAGACCCAGAACACATCCCTGAGGAAGAAGCAGCATTGGAACTCTCTGATAAGGAATTCAAAAGAATTATCTTTAGGTATCCTCAAAGGATTGAGTGACAGACCAAAGAAAACACAGAAAAAACCCTAGAAGAATTTTGGAAGAAAATATAAGAACAAAATGACAAAATAAATGAAAAATTGGAAATGATTCTAAATCTACAGATAGAAATCCAGAAGATTAATACTCAATTGTCAGAAATAGATAACACATTGGAAGGGCAAAGGAGAAGACTCGATACA
>NW_006922214.1:1145472-1155642 GCF_000298275.1 Orycteropus afer afer | reverse complement strand
GACTGGGATCTTAAAAGCTAGCAAGCTGCCATCTAGATGCAACGATGGGTCTCTCCTCCTCCAGAGAAAAGAAGAATGAAGAAAACCAAAATTCTTGAAAACAAATAGTCCTAGCGACTGGTATACCATCCAAACTGCAGCCTATACAACTATGAGACCAGAAGAAATAGATGGTGCCCAGCTACTGCTGTCATCCTCTTGGAAGGGGATCTGTGTAGGAGATCCTTGATAGAGAGGGAGAACAATGTGGAACAAAACTCAAAATCATTTGGGAAAAAAAAGAGGGGGGGCACCAGGTTTGCTAGTCCAATAGAGCCTGGTGGAACCACTGAGACTATGGCCCCTAGCTGCCCTCCTGATCTGGAATTGAACCCACACCTGTGATTTCCAGCCAAAAAAAGACAGGCACATGAGTTGAACATTTACCTCAAGTAGATACACTCCTTGGAGAGAACAATCATTGGAGAAAGAAGGGCTGTTTATGCACAGGGAGACAGCTCAGGAGGCAGGAGTGCATGGAGGGATGGACACAGGGAAGACGTAACTATGGGGAAGAAGTGGGAGGGGAGCTGTTTCATTGTGGTAAACTGTGGTCAATGTCATGAGACAAAGTATATGTGAACCGCTGTATGGAAAGTGAATCTGGTCTGTAAACCTTCACCCAAATCACAATAAAAAAATAAAAATAAAAAGTTAATAACAATAGACACACTCAAATAATACTCAAAGCTCCAAATTACTGTTTGTTTTACTTTGAAGCAATAAAAATTTTATTAGAAGTCTTCCTGTTGGCGCATTATGATAACACACTCAGTGTAACATAATATATTTAACAATACTGAATATAATGACGATGAACAGCGATGTTTGAAGATAAATTGAACATAGTTCTATATCTTAGGAATTCATGGTTTTATTTGGTAAAAAAAAAAAAAAAAAGTATACATAAATGCAGTGGCATCAGTAGGATTGGTGGGAAAACTTAAGGCGTCACCTACAAACTGTGAAAATGTCCCCTACCACACCACATAGTATCCTTAATAATGTTTATTATGAACTTTAATCATCAAATAATGTGTGATAGATATAGTTTTAAAATGATTAAATGTAATATTTCTTAGATTATTTGAATACTAAGAACAAAATTCTACCACTAATCTGTCAGTTTGTTGTACTGTGGTGGCTTGCATATTGCTGTGTGGCTGGAGGCTATGATACAGGTATTTAAAACACCAGCAGGGTCACCCATGGTGGACAGGTTTCAGTGGAGCATCCAGACTAAGGCAGACTCTGAAGAACGAAGGGGCCATCTACTTCTCAATGAAGTGGCCAATTAAATCCTTATGGATAAAAGTGAAACACTATCTGTTACAATACTGGAAAACCTTATAAATAGCCTGGAAACATTGTTTGATATAGTGCTGGAAGATGAGACCCTCAGGTCTGAAGTCACTCAAAATACAACTAGGGAAGAGCTGCCACCTCAAAATAAAGTCAACTTTAATGATGTGGATGTAGTAAAGCTTTTGGGACCTTCATTTGCTGATGTAGTGTGACTCAAAATGGGAAGAAACAGCTGCAAACATCCATTAATAATTAGAATATGAAAAGTACAGCGTATGAATCTAACAAAATTAGAAGTTGTCAAAAATGAAATGGATATTGTCAAAGATCAATATCCTAGACATTAGTGAGCTGAAATGGACTAGTTTTGGCCATTTTGAATCAGACAAGCATGTGGTCTTATGCCAGGAATGATAAATTGAAGAGAAATGACATGGCATCCATTGTCACAAAGAATGTATCAAGGTCTATCCTGAAGTAAAATGCTGTTGGTAATAGGATAAAATACATATATATGCCGACAAGGAAGACTGGTTAATATTACTATTATTCAAATTTATGTACCAACCACCAAAGCCAAAGATGAAGAAATTGAAGATTTTAACTGACTTCTGCAGTCTGAAATTGACCATATATCCAATTAAGTGATATTGATTATTATGTTGTTGTTAGATGTCATCCAGTCGTCTCTGACTCACCAGTGACCCTATCTATGCACAGCAGAACAAAACACTGCCCAGTTCTGTACCAGCCTCATGATCCTTGCTAAACCTGAGCCCATAGTTGCAGCCATTGTGTCAATGCATCTCCTTGAGGGCCTTCCTCTCTTCCATCGACCCTGCACTTTACCAAGCATGATATCCTTCTCCAGGGAATGGTTCCTTCTGACAACATGGCCAATGTAGGTGAGATGAAGTCTGGCCATTCTCGCTTCCAAGGAGCATTCCAGCAGCACTTCTTCCAGGACAGATTTGTTAGTCCTTTTAGCAGACCATGGTAATCTTAGCATTCTTCTCCAACACCACAACTCAAATGCATCAACTCTTGTTGTTGTTGTTGTTGTTATGTGCCATCGAGTCGGACCCGACTCATAGCGACCCCTCCTTGGGTTTCTGAGGCAGTATCACTACGGAAGTAGATTGCCCCATCTTCCTTCCAAGGAGTGGCTGGTGGATTTGAACCCCCAGCCTTCTGGTTAGCAGTCAAGTGCCTTAGCCACTATGCTACCAGAGCAGTATATTGACAGAGAGCTTCCAGAAATGCAAGTAGGATTCAGAAGAGGACGTAGAATGAAGGATATCATTGCTGATGTCAGTTGGATATTGACTCAAAACAAAGAATACCAGAAAGACGTTTACTTGTGTTTTATTGACTACCCAAAGCATTTGATTGTGTGGATCATAACAAATTGTGGATAACATTGAGAAGAATGGGAATTCCAGAACACTTCATTGTACTCGTGAGGAACCTGTATATAGACCAGGAGTCAGTCATTCAAACAGAAAAAGGGGACATTACATAGTTTAAAATCAAGAAAGGAGTGTGCCATGGTCGTATCCTTTCACCATATTTATTCAATCTGTATTCTGAGCAAATAATCCAAGAAGCCAGACTATATGAAGAAGAACATCGTATCAGGATTGGAGGGAGAATCATTAACAACCTGCGATATGCTGACAACACAACTTTGCTTGCTGAAAGTGAGAATGACTTGAAGCACTTTACTGATGAAGATTAAAGAATACAGTCTGCAGTATGGATTACATCTCAATATAAATAAAACAAAAATACTCACAACTGGACAAATAAGCAGCATCATGATAAATGGAGAAAAGATTGAGGTTGTCAAAGACTTCACATTGCTTGGTTCTACAATTGACACCAATGGAAGTAGCAGTCAGGACATCAGACGATGTACAGCACTGGACAAGTCAGCTGCAAAAGACCTCTTTCAAGTGCTGAAGAGCAAAGATGTCTCCTTGAGGACTAAGGTGTGCCTGACACAAGCCACGGTATTTTCAGTCACCGCATATGCATGTGAGAGCTGGACAATGAATAAGGAAGACCAAAGAAGAGTTGATACTTTTGAGTTGTGGTGCTGGTGAAGAATGCTGAAAGTACCATGGACTGCTAAAAGAACTAACAAATCTGTCTCGGAGGAAGTGCAGCTAGAATACACCTTGGAAGCAAGAATGGCCAGACTTCATTCATCTCACATACTTTGGTCATGTTATTAGACCATTCCCTGGAGCAAGATGTCATTCTTGGTAAGGTGGAGGGTCAATGGAAGAGAGAAAGGCCCTCAAGGAGATGAATTGACACAGTGGCTGCAACAATGGGCTCAAGTATAGCAAGGATCGTGGAGCTGGTGCAGGACCGGGTGGTGTTTCGTTCTGCTGTGCATAGGGTCACTATGAGTTGCAGATGACTCGACAGCACCTAACAACAACAACAGTTTTGAAGTAGCCATCTTTGCTCTTCATCACTTAAAAGAGGTTTTTTTTTTTTTGCACCAGAGCTGCCCAATGCGATACGTTTTCTGATGTCTGGACTGTTGCTTCCATTGGTGTTGATCGTAGAACCAAGTAATATAAAGTCCTTGACAACTTCAGTCTTTTCTCCATCCATTGTGAAACTCTTTATCGGACCAGTTGTGAGGATTTTTATTTTCTTCATGGATGGTGTTCTTGTCATCATCCCACAATTCTTCTAGTTTTCAGTCATTGGTGTTCAATGTATCAAATCTATTCTTTAGATGGTCTCTAAATTCAGGAGGGATATAATCAAGGTCATATTTTGGCTCTTGTGGACTCATTCTAATTGTGTTCAACTTCAACTTGAACTCACATATGAGCAGTTGATGGTCAGTTCCATAATCCACTCCTGGCCTTGTTTTGGCTGAAGAAATTGACCTTTTCCATCACCTCTTGACACAGATGTAGTCAAAATGATTCCTGTGTATTCCATCTGGTGAAGTCCACATGTACAGCCATTGTTCATGTTGTTGAGAAAAAGGTATTTGTAATGAATAAGTTGTTGGTCTTGCAAAAGTCTATCATGTAATCTGCAGGGTTATTTCTATCACTAAGGCCATATTTTCCAACTACCAGTAATTCTTCTTTGTTTCCAACTTTTTCATTCCAGTCACCAGTGATAATCAACATATCTTGCTTGCATGTTCGGTCAATTTCAGACTGTAGAAATTGACAAAAAATTTCAATTTTCTCATTTTTGGCTTTGGTGATTGGTTCATAGATTTGAGTAATAGTAGTATTAACTGGTCTTCCTTGGAAGAGTATGGATATTATTCTATCACTGACAGCAGTGTACTTCAGGACAGATCTTGAAACAGTCTTTGTGATGATGAATGCCACACCATTCCTCTTCAATTTTTCATTCCTGTCACAGTAGATCATATGATTTTCTGATTCAAAATGGCCAAAATCAGTCAATTTCAGCTCACTAATGCATAGGATATTGATCTTTATGCATTACATTTCATTTTTGACAACTTCCAATTTTCCTAGATTCATACTTTGTACATTCCATGTTCCAATTATTAATGGATGTTTGCAGCTGTTTCTACTCATTTTGAATTATACCACATCAGCTAATGGAGGTCCCGAAAGTTTTACTTCATCCATATCATTAAGGTTATCTCTACTCTAAGGAGTCAGCTCTTTTCCAGTCATATTTTGAGTGCCTTCCGATTTGATGGGCTCATCTTCTGGCACTATATCAGACAATATTTCAGGGCTATCCATAAAGTTTTCCAGTAATATATCAGACAGTGTTTCCATCCATAAGGTTTTCACTGGCCAGTTGTTTGAGAAATGGATGGCCTTTTCCTTCTTTCGAATCTGTCTTAGCTCAGAAGCTCCACTGAAACCTTTTCACCAATTGATTATTAATGGTGCTTGGAATGCAAAAGTTGGAAATAAAGAAGAATCACCAGTAGTTGGAAAATATAGCCTTGGTGACAAAAATGGTGCTGGAGATCATATGACAGAATCTTGCAAAACCAATATCTTATTCATTGCAAATATCTTTTTTCAACAACATAAACAGAGGTTATACATGTGGACTTCACCAGATGGAATATACTAGAATCAGAGCAACTACATCTGTGGAAAGAGGTGATGGAGAAGCTCAATTATCTTCAGCCAAAACAAGGCCAGGAGATGGCTGTGGAACAGACTATTAACTGCTCATATGCAAGTTCATGTTCAAGCTGAAGATAATGAAAACAAGTGCATGAGAACCAAAATCTGTCCTTGATTATATCCCACCTGAATTAGAAACCATCTGAAATTGATTTGATGTATTGAAAACCAATGACCAAAAACCAGAGGAATTGTGGCATGACATCAAGAAAATCATTCATGAAGAAACAAAAAGGTCATTAAAATACAGGAAAGGAAGAAAGGACTAAAATGGATATCAGAAAAGACTCTGAAACTTGCTCTTGAACAAAGAGTAGCTGAAGCAAATGGAAGAAATGACAAGATAAAAGAGCCAAACAGAAGATTTCAGAGCATCTTTAGAAGGCAAAGTCAATTATAATGAAACGTGCAAAGACCTGGAGTTAGAAAATCAAAAGCGAAGAACATGCTCAGCATTTCTCAAGCTGAAAGAAGTGAAGAAAAAATTCAAGACTTGAGTTGCAATATTGAAATATCCTATGGGCAAAACATTGAATGATGCAGGATACATCAAAAGAAAATGGAAGGAATACACAGAGTCACTGTACCAAAAAGAATTGGTCCATGTTCATCCATTTCAGGAGGTAGCATATGATCAAGAACCAATGTATTGAAGGAAGAAGTCAAAGCCACAGGGAAGGAACTGGCAAAAACAAGCCTCCAGGAATTGACAGAATTCCCACTGAGATGATTCAACAAATGGATATTGACATGGAGGCACTTACTTATCTATGCCCAAAATTTGGAAGACAACTATCTGGCCCACTGACTGGAAGAGATCCATATTTGTACCCATTCCAAAAAAAGGTGATCGCACAGAATGTGGAAATTATCAAACAATATCATTAATATTACATGCAAGTAAAAACTTGCTAAAGATAATTCAAAGTGGTTGGATCATTATATTGACATGGAATTTCCAGAAATGCAAGCTGGATTCAGAAGAGGACGTGGAACAAGGAATATCATTGCTGATGTCAGATGAATTTTGGTTGAAAGTAAAGAATACTAGAGAGATGTTTACTGGTGTTGTATTGCTGATGTCAGATGAATCTTGGTTGAAAGTAAAGAATACTAGAGAGATGTATACTTGTGTTGTAATGACTATGCAAAAACATTCGATTGTGTGGATCATAACAAATTATGGATAATATTGAGAAGAATGGGAATTTCAGAACATTTAATATTGCTCATGAGAAACCTGCACATAGATCAGGAAGCTGTAATTCAAATGGGACAAGGGGATACTGCATAGTTTAAAATCATGAAAGGAGTGTGTCAGGGTTGCATCCTTTCACCATACTTATTCAATCTGTGTGCTGAGCAAATAATCTTAGAAGCTGGACTGTATGAAGAAGAATGTGGCATCAGAATTAGAGGAAGACTCAATAACAACCTAAGATATGCAGACAATACAACCTTGCTTGCTGAAAGTGAAGATGACTTGAAGCACTTATTGATGAAGATTAAAGATTACTGTCTGCAGTTTGGATTATACCTCAACATAAAGAAAACAGAAATCTTCACAACTGGACCAATAAGCAGCATCACAATAAATGGAGAAAAGTTTGAAGTTGTCAAAGATTTTGTATTACTTGGTTCCACAATCAACACCAATGGAAGTAGCAGTCAAGACATCAGATGACATATTGCACTGGCAAATCTGCTGCAAAAGACCTCTTTAAAGTGCTGAAGAGCAAAGACGTCTCTTTGAAAACTAAGGTGCTCCTGACCTAAGCCATGGCATTTTTAATCACCCCTTATTCGTGTGAGAGCTGAACAATGAATAAGGAAGACTGAAGAAGAGCTGATGCTTTTGTGTTGTGGTGCTTTCAAAGAATAGTGAAAGTACCATGGACTGCCAGAAGAACTAACAAATCTGTCCTGGAAGAAATGTAGTCAGAAGGCTTCTTAGAAACAAGAATGGCCAGCTTTCTCACTTACTTTGGTAATTATGTCAGAAGGGACCATTTCCTGGAGAAAGATACTATGCTTTGTAAAGTGGAGGGTCAGCCCAAAAGGGGAATGCTCTCAGTGAGATGGATTGACACAGCAACTATAATGATGGGTTCAGGTATACCAAGGATTGTGAGGCTGGCACAGGATTGGGCTGTGTTTCATACTGTTTTACATGGGGACACTATAACTCAGAGCCAACTTGACAGCACCTAACAACATAACAACAACAAGATCAAAATTGCCTTGTGAAATCTTTCTACATTGGATTATAGCATTACTAGTTAAAACATCATTAGTAACTGAGCAGACACTTTTTTTGTTGTTTTGTTTTTGAATTTTTCTCCTTTTCTCTTAATTATTATTTCATTCTCAAAACAGTTATTAGTACATGTCCATAAACTGTACTTAACAAGATATTGTAGCTAAAACACCTGAAAATTTGGCAAAATCAGTGACTATTAAAACACTGGCAACAACAACAACAAAAAAGACAGCTTATAAAGTGCTTGTAGCACATGTAGACAAAACCATGTGATTCGAAGCATCATTTAATTGGCTAATAATGACCGCTCTGACCAGAGCACATTCCAAACAAAATGAAACTCACTGCCATCCAGTCCATGCGGACCCATAGTGACACCCATAAGAATTCTAAAAGAGTAAATCTTCATGGAAACAAACTGCCTCATCTTCCTCCCATTGAGTATCTGGTAAGTTCGAACCACTGACATTTTGCTTAGCAGCCAAATGCTTACTGCTGCATCACCAGATCTCCCTCCCAGAGCACATTAAAACCAAACTCACTGCTGTCCAGTCTATTTGACTCATAGTGACCTCTCCTTGGGTTTCTGAGGCAGTATCTATACAGAAGTAGATTGCCCAACCTTCCTTCCAAGGAATGGCTGATGGGTTTGAACAGCCAGCCTTCAGGTTAACAGTCAAATGCCTTAGGCACTATGCCACCCGAGCTCCCCAGAGTATATTAGAAAGTTTAAAAAGCAAATCACCATAGAGCATTATCCTTGTTAAGTGTATTGATACATATAAAGTGGTGTAAGAAAAATGTTTTTGTTGTTATAACAGGATTTTTTTTAACAGAATGTAATAAATTTCTGCTCAAACACTGCACAAAATTTTATATACTGTCATTTTGGTGTTACTTCCCTAATGATACCACCCAGTGCAATTCATAACCTCTGAAGCCCCCTAGTGAAGCCACTGATAAACAACATTCAAGGCAAAGATAATACAATCACTGGGCAATGGACAGGCGAGTTTACTTTGGAAATATCCCCATATTTGAAATGCACCAGATATAAAGACAATATAACAGAGGATATATCTATTTTGTATATAAAATTTATCCAAAGTGCTCCTTTTGGGGTATATTTGATTATATACAGAAGAAAGCCCTATAATGGATATGAAGTTGTTTAATCTTATACTTTGTTGTAGATTTAGTCTCTTGGAATACCTCCAGATGTTCTTTAACCTTGTAAATTAGATTTGGAACAGCTAGCTCTCATAATCATATACACTGATGTCCCAAAACCACCCCTTCATTTACCACACTTTGTGTTTCATATACCACCTGATAAATGATAAGATCCTCACATAGTGATGTGCTCTGCTAAGACAGAGAGGGATTTTGAAGAATTGACAGGCAAGTTATACAGTCAATACTCAAAAGCAATTTCCTTACTTTTAAAAGTTGTACCCATTATTTTCTGCCTTAGTCTGGACATTGTCTGAAACATAGTCTGATATAGTGGCAGAAGATGAGCCCCTCAGGTCAGAAGGCCCTCAAAATATGACTGGGGAAGAGCTGCCTCCTCAGAGTAAAACTTTAAGGATCTCCATTTGCTGATGTGGCATGACTCAAAATGGGAAGAAAAAGCTGGAAACATCCATTGGATAATTGGAACAAGGAATGTGCAAAGTATGAATCTAGGAAAATTGGAAGTTTTCCAAAATAAAATGGAGCATACAAAGACTGATATCTTTATACATCGTGAGTTGAAATAGACTAGCGTTGGCTGTTTTGAATCAGACAACTGTATGATCTTTTATACTGGGAATGACAAATCAAAGAGGAATGGTGTGGCATTCATCATCAAAAAGAATGTTTCAAGATCTATCCTGAAGTACAATGCTGTCAGTGATAGGATAATATCACCTACAAGGAAGACCAGCTAAATCTACTATTATTCAAATTTACACACCAACCACCAAAGCCAAAGATGAGGAAATTGAAGACTTTTACCAACTTCTGCAGCCTGAAATTGACCAAAAATGCAATCAAGATGTACTGATTATCACTGGTAATTGGAACGCAAAAGTTGGAAACAAAGAAGAATCACCGGTAGTTAGAAAATTCGGCATTGATGATAGAAATGCCACTGGATATTGCATGATAGAATTTTGCAAAAGACCAACAATTTAATCATTGCAAGTATCTTTTTTCAATAACATAGATGGAAGCTATATATGTGGACTTCACCACATGGAATACACAGGAATCAGATTGACTACATCTGTGGAAAGAGGTGATGGAGAAGCCCAATATCTTCTTCCAAAACAAGACCAGAAGCCAACTGGAACAAATCTTCAACTCTTCATATGCAAGTTCAAGTTGAAGCTAAAAATAATTCAAAGAAGTCCATGA
>NW_006922214.1:1142289-1144917 GCF_000298275.1 Orycteropus afer afer | reverse complement strand
AAGTTGCACTGAAGGAATTGGCAAAGAACAAGGCTCCAGGAATTGATGGAATACCCATTGAGATGTTTCAACAAATGGATGCCCCACTGGAGACACTCACTCAGCAATGCCAGGAGATTTGGAAGACAACTACCTGGCCAACTGGCTGAAAGAGATCCATATTTGTACCAATCCCAAAGAAAATTGATCCCACAGAATGTGGAAATCAAACAATATCATTAATATCACAGGCAAGAAAAATCTTACTGAAGGTAATTCAAAAATGGTTGCAGCAGTGTATTGACAGAGAGATTCCAGAAATGCAAGCTGGACTCAGAAAAGGATGTGGAATGAGGGATATCATGGCTGATGTCAGATGGATCTTGGCTGAAAGCAAAGATTACCAGTAAGATGTTTACTTCTGTTTAATGATGATGAAAAAGTATTCGATTGTGCAGATCATAACAAATTATGGATAACATTGAGAAGAATGATAATTCCAGAACACTTAATTGTGCTCATGAGGAATTTGTACTTAGACTAGGAGACTGTCATTCAAACAGAACAAGGGGATATTTATTTCATCACTTAAAATCAGGAAGGGAGTGCATCAAGATTGGATCTTTCACCATACTAATTCAATCTATATGCTGAGCAAGAAGCAGGACTATATGAAGAAGAGCATGGCATCAGGATTGGGGGAAGACTCATTAACAACTTATAATATGCAGATGACACAACTTTGCTTGTTGAAAGTGAAGACAAGGAGAAGCACTTACTGATGAAGATTAAAGACTATATATAGTCTGCAGGCAGCATGGATTACATCTCAACATAAAGAAAATGAAAATCCTTACAACTGGACCAATAAGTAGCATTGTGATAAATGGGAAAAATTTGAAGTTGTCAAAGATTTCATATTACTTGGTTCCACAATCAACACCAATGGAAGCAGCAGTCAAGACATCAGATAACATATTGCACTGTGCAAATCTGGTCCAAAAGACCTCTTTCAAATGCTGAACAGCAAAGATGAAATCCTTGACAACTTCACTCTTCTCTCCATTTTTCATGATGTTGCTTATTGTCTCAGTGGTTCCATCAGGCTCTAGCAGACCAGCAAACCTGGTCACACACCCCCTTTTTTTAATGATTTTGAGTTTTGTTCCACATTGTTCTCCCACTTTGTTCAGGATGTCCTATTTAGATCCCCGTTCAGAGTTGTTGACAGTGGTAGCCAGGTACCATCTAGTTCTTCTGGTCTCTTAGTCCTAGAGGCTGAGGATCACACAGTATACCAGTTGCTTGGACTAATTTTTTCCATGCATCTTTAGTTTTCTTCATTCTTCTTTGCTTTTGGTGAGGGGACCAATTGTTGCATCTAGATGGCTGCTTGCAAGCTTTTAAGATCCCAGTCGCTACTTGCCAAAGTAGGATGTGGAACGTTTTGTGTAGTATGTTATGCCAATTGAACTTGATGTCCCTTGTGACTACAGTCCTGAACACATGGATCCAACTACTCACTCCCTCTGGGTAGCTGGCAGTGACCAAGAAGTGACTACAAGCTTGTCCCTTGTCAGCTCTACTATACACCCAGGAATTCTTACAGAACATACACATACACTTGTAGAAACATTGTCTGCCGACCCTATACATGATAATGAGTACACTACCCCCTGCATTTGTTGTTGTTGTTGAATAGTTTAGCCTCTCTACCCATCTATCCACCCATATATCAATGTTTGCCTTCACTGACAATGCAGTATAGTATGTGCAGAAGAGTTCATCTTTGTGGTCTGTACCACCCACACACCTTTCTATGTCTTCCTCTTCCTCAATACCACCATGTTGATCACTCACATTTGGTAAATTGCCCTTCTCTTCAACCAAGTCAGTACTTGTCTCTACCTGTCACAGTGTTCCCTAATCTCTGCTCCCACCCCTGGTCACCAACAAAGAAAATTTCCTTCAATATATAAACTTTTCCTTTACTTTTCACAATAACAGACTAATACAATATTTGTCCTTCTGTGATTGACTTATTTCACTCAGTATAAAGTCCTCCAAGTTTATCCATATTGTGTGGTGTTTTGCATATTCTACATTATTCTTTAGGGTTGCATAGTATTCCATTGTGTGTATGTACCATAGTTTGGTTACCCATTCTTCTGTTGATGGACACCTAGGTTCCTTCCATCTTTTAGCTATTGTAAATAGTGCTGTGATGAACATGGGTGTGCATGTATCTGTTCTTGTCCTCTCACTTCTTTAAGATATATACCTCGCAATGGAATGGCTGAGTCAAATGGAATTTCTGATTTCAACTTTTTAAGGAATCGCCACACTGTTTTCCACAGTAGTTGTATCATTTGACAGTCCCACTAACAATGTATGAGAGTCCAAATCTCTCCACATCCTCACCAGGATTTCTTATTTTCTGTCTTATTAAACTTTGCAACTAGTGCTGGGGCAAGATGGTATCTCATTGTTGCTTTGATTTGCATCTCTCTAGTGGCTAAGGCAGGAGCTCTGGTAGCATAGTGGCTAAAGTCTTGACTGCTAACCAGAAGGCTGGCAGTTCAAACCCACCAGCCACTCCTCAGAAGGAAGGTTGGGCAATCCTACTTCCATAGTGATACTGCCTCGGAA
>NW_006922214.1:1136030-1140341 GCF_000298275.1 Orycteropus afer afer | reverse complement strand
ATTTCAGTTGGTTCTGGTATGATGTCACCCATTTTCTTTCTTCTTCATGTTATTTGTATTCTCTCCCTCTTTTCCTTTGTTAAATTTGCCAGTGATTTGTCAATTTTATTGATCTTTTCAAAAAACAAACTTCTATTCTTGTTGATTTTTTTCTATTGTCTTTTTATATTCTGTTTCTTTGATTTCTGCTTGAATCTTTATTATTTCCTTTCTACTGGTGACCATAGGTTTTTCTTGCTGTTCTTTTTCTATTTGTTGGAGATGTTGGTTTAAGGTGTTGATTTTGGTTCTTTCTTCTTTTTTGATGTGTGCATTTATTGCAATAAATTTGCCTCTGATCACTGCTTTTGCTGTGTCCCAAAGATTTTGGTATGTTCTGTTTTCATTCTTGTTTGATTCAAGGAATTTTTGAATTTCATTTATTATTTCTTCTCTTATCCAGTCTTTCTCAAGGAGGTTGTTCTTCAGTTTCCATGTGTTTGTTCTTTTCCCATTGATCTTCCTATTGTTGATTTCTAATTTGATAGCATTGTGATCTGAGAAGGTGCTTCACAATATTTCAATGTTTTTAAATTTATGAAGCCTTGCCTTATGGCCTAACATATGGTCTGTCATGGAGAAATGTTCATGTGCACTGGAAAAGAATGTATATTGTGCTGTTGTTGGAAGTGCGCTGTAGGTATCTGTAAGGTCAAGTTGATGGATTGTATCATTTAGCTCTTCTGCATCTTTGAGTTCTTTCCAGTTATTCTATCTTTCATTGAAAGTGGTATATTAAAGTCTCCCACTATGACTGTGGAGTCATCTATTTGGCTTTTCAACTATTTTAAAATCAGATTTATGTATTTTGGGGCTCTTTCATTGGGTCTATAGATATTTATTATGGTTATATCTTCTTGTTCAATTGATCTTTTAATCATTATATAATGTCCTTCCTTGTCTCATATGGTGGTTTTTGTCTTAAAGTCAATTTGATCAGAAATTATTATTGGCACTCCTGCTCATTTTTGTTGCCATTTTCTTGATATATCTTTTTCCAACCTTTGATTTTTAGTCTATTGTATTTGACTCTAAGGTGTGTCTCTTGTAGACAACATAGTGATGAGTAATATTTTCTTTTCAGTCTGCAACTCTGGGTCTCTTGAGTGATGCATTTAATCCATTTACATTCAATGTAATTATCAACAAGTATGAATTGGTTGCTGTCATTTTTGTTATGAGTTTTTTCATGGTATTCCTGGTTTCTTTGTTCTATGTAATTTTCTGTGCTGAGCTCATTATGTTTATTAATCATGTTATCATTTCCTTTGTTGCTATTATTTTAGTATTTGCTAAATATTTATGCTTATCCTCTTTATAACTATGATGTGAAGGTTTATCATTTTTCTTTGAGGTTACTCCGTGATTTATAATTTTCTCCTCAAGTTTAGAACAAACCATTCTATCTTGCAACTCTCTTGACTTCCTCACCATTTGAAGTTCTGTAACTACACTATTTTTCCCTCTTTCTGGTTTTTAGTTTTCCTCATTTGCCATTTGATGTCTCTGGTCCCCTGTTTACCATCTTGTAAGCTTATTTTATTTTGGTTACATCCATAGCTGTGTTGGTTTCTGGGTTATGTCATCTTATGCATTAATGGTTGTTTGTAGTTTGCTATTATGGTTCTTTGTTCAAAGGACTTCTGTTAGTATCTCTTGTAAGGCTGGCCTAGTTTTAAAAAATTCCCTTAATTTCCACTTATCTGGGAATCCCCTAATTTCACCATCATATTTGAGGGACATGTTTGCCAGGTATATAATTCTTGGTGGGAAATTTTTCTCTTTCAGTGTTTTATATAAACCATCCATTGCCTTCTCACTTGCATGGTTTCTTCTGAGAAATCAGAGCTTATTCCTATTGGTTGTCCTTTGTAAGTAACTTTTTGTTTTCCCCATGCTACTTTGAGTATACTTTCTTTATCTTTGGTTTTGATGAGTTTGATGATGATATGTCTTGGTGATTTTCTTCTGGGGTCTATCCTGTTTGGGGTTCATTGGACTTCCTGAATGGATATATTCTCATCTTTCATCATATCCAGGAATTTCTCTTCCAACAAATCTTGGACAATTTTCTCAGTGGTTTTCTTTTTCTCTTCCTGTTGTAGAATTCCAATGACACATAGGTTATTCCTTTTGATGGTATACCATATGGACCTTAGGCCTTCTTTATTTTGTTTTGATCTTTTTTCTGATTGATCCCTTTCCAAAGAAGTATTCAGGTATTTGTCTTCAATCTCATCAATTCCGTCTTCCATTGCATCAATTCTACTCCTTTGCCCTTTGAGTGTGTTATCTATTTCTGACAATTTAGTATTAATCTGGATTTTTATCAGTAGATTATGAATCATTTCTAATTTTTATTTATTTTGTCATTTTGTTCTTGTATTTTCTTCTGTAATTGGTCTAGGGTTTTATCTGTGTTTTCCTTAATTTTTTCAGTGTTTTCCTTGATATGTATCTCAATCCTTTGAAGATACCTAAATATAATTCTTTTGAATTCCTTATCAGGGAGTTCCAATACTGCTTCTTCCTCAGGGATGTGTTCTGGGTCTGTAACCTGATCCCTTGTTTCTAATGCTTTATCTTGCTTCTTTGTGTGGATTGTGATGGTCTGTTGTCTCCAAGACATTGTGATGTTGTTGCATTTAGACCTCTCTTAACTGTATGTGAAGAGCAGTAAGGGTGATCAGCCTCTTCTTGGTGGTCATTTATCATTGGCCAGTTGGTGGAGAAGGAAGTGGTGGCTCTCACTCAGTAAGTGGAGCTGCAGGAGGTGCAGGTGTGGTTGCATCATATAGGCACGTTTGCTGCCTCCAATCAGTTATATAAAAACAACAATAAAAGAAACCATCAAAAGAATAAAAGCAAGTGGACAAAAAACACACCACATAAACACACAGGAACAATCACCAAGAAAAGGAAAGAAACAATATCTGGGGGAGGGCAATAAGAGCAAAAAGGCAGAGTAGGAGAATAATGAAGAAAAAAATGGGAAAAATACAAAAAGAAAAACAAGGAATGGGGTTAACAATGAGAAAGAAAAAAAAAAATTGCAACCAGGAACAAGAAAAGAAAAAAGCTAAAAGCTAGAACCTGGGAAGGGAAGAATGAAAAATAATAGTAAAAAGGACAAAAGTAATAGTAATAATAGTAATTTTAAAACAGACAAAAACAAACATACTTAAAAAAGGAAAAAATATTGGGGCAGGGCACCCAGGCTCCATCCAAGCACACAGACTGGGATGGAATTCCTGCCGGCCCAGATAGTGGGTAGGAGTGAGGGATGGCTGCACCTACATTCACCAAGAGGGTGCATGGTATAAGAGTAACAAGGGGAATGTTGCACCTTTCCAGTCACCCAGGTCCAGTATGTCCTTGGGGTTCCCAGCAAGTGGAGCCTGTACTTAAGTCCCTGGAATCTGGAAGAATGTTGTCTCTTTAAATATCCAAAATGGTCAAGCTGCTTGTAAATGTTCAAAATGGCTGTGCCCTTTGGACAGCCATTGCCATCTGGAATGTCCTTGTGGTTCCTGGGAAGTGGAGCCTATTCTCAAATCCCTGGAATCTGGGACAATGCTGTCACTTTAAATATCCAAAATGGTTGAACTGCCTGTAAATATTCAAGATGCTTGCACCCTCTGGACAGGCGTAATCTACAGCTCAGCCTGTCCTCCTCTTAGCTGATTCCCCTTTTATTCACCTGCTACCAGTGCAGCTCTTCATGCAGTCCCTGGCTAGCAGGGCCAGTTTTTAGGTTAATTCTTAGGTCCTAACACCACTTGGGAGCTCTGGTGGCACAGTGCCTAATGCATTTCACTGCTAACCAGAAGGCTGGTGGTTCAAATCCACCAGCCCTCCTCGGAAGAAAGGTTGGGCAATCTACTTCCATAGAGATACTGCCTCAGAAACCCAAGGAGAGGTCACTATGAGTCAGATCTGACTCCACAGCAGTGAATTTAGTTTTGGTTTAACACCACTTGGCAATATCCAAGCTGTCCATGCCTTCAGGATCTCTGAGAGACTGTAGTTCTGTATGTACCCTTTTTTTGGTATTTTCATGCAGGTTTTTCTACTAGTTGGAGTTTAGTCCACTTCCGTACCCTTCCTTTCAAAGCTCAGGGCTCCAGGATTATATTCTATATCTGTGTTAATTAGTTGAAGTGAGTCTGTGTAGTTTGTCTGGCTATTCTGCCATCTTACCCCTCATCTACTGGATAGTTTTTGAAGGAAAAAAGTGTGAAATTAAAAAAAAAATCCTAGAAACAAATGAGA
>NW_006922214.1:1133383-1135930 GCF_000298275.1 Orycteropus afer afer | reverse complement strand
TATATATATATATATATATATATATATATGATATATAGTATAGTCAAAACACTGTGGTATTAGTAGTAGCCAAAACACTGTGGTATTAGTACAACAATAGACAAATAGACCAAACAGAATCAAAACCCAGAAATAGATCCATCCACCTATGGACAACTGATCTTTGACAAAAGGCCAAAACCCATTAAATAGGGGAGAGAGACCCTCATTAACAAATGATGCTGGGAAAACTGGATATCCACTTGCAGAAAAATGAAACAAGACCTATATGTCACCCCAGACACAAAAACTAACTCAAGTTGGATCAAAGACTTAAATGTAAAACCCAAAACTATAAAATTAATCAAACAAAAATAGGGGCTCTAATTTATGGTATAAATGGATTATCAAGCATAACCTGAAATACACAAGCAGTGAAAGAGAAACTAAATGACTGGGACCTTTTAAAAATTAAATTCTTATATTCTTCAAAAGACTTCTCCAAAAGAGAACCTACAGATTGGGAAAAAAAGTGTTTGGCTGTGACATATCTGACAAGGGAGTTAACTCTATAAAGTTTATAGAAAATTTCAACATCTCAACACTGAAAAGAGAAGCAATTCGATTGAACAATGGGCAAAGGACATGAACAGACACTTCACTAAAGAAGGTATATAGGCTGCCAACAAACACAGGAGGAAATGCTCATGATCATTAGCTATTAGAGAGAAGTTAATCAAAACAATAATGAGAAATCATCTCACCACAGCAATAATAGCAAAGTTCAATAAGACAGAAAGCAACAAAATCTGACAAGTGTGTGGAGAGATTGCAACTCTCACACACTGCTGGTGGACTGTAAAATGGTGCAGCCACTGTGGAAAATGGTATGATGTTTCCTTAAAAAATTCAAAATATAAATACCATTTGATCCAGCAATTCTACTACCAGGAATATACCCTAAAGAAGTGAGAGACAGGACATGAATAGGCATATGCACAACCATGTTCATCACAGCACAATTCACTGTAGCAAAGAGACGGAAACAACCTAAATGGCCATCAATAGATGAATGGATAACCAAATTATGAGACTTTCACACAATGGAATAATATGCAACCGTAAAGAATAATGAAGAATACACAGCTCATCTCACAACATGAATAAATTTGGAGGACGTTATGCTGAATGAAATAAGTCAGTCACAGAAGGACAAATCTTGTATGAGTCTATTATTGTAAAAAGTTAAGGAAAATTTTATGCAGGGAAGGAAATACACTCTGTTGGTTACTGGGGATGGAAGGGAGGGCGAGGCAACATTTTGGACTAGTCGGGGGTCAAATGTCAATTTAGGCAAAGGGAAGGGTGGTATGGAAGGAGTCTGTGACCAGCACAGTGACAATGGGGATAGGGAGGACATGAAACATGCACAAAAGGTATGGACAACAGAGGAAAATACTATTACATGCACAATATTGCATTAACAATGGCACCAAACACTAGCCAATGGGTAAATGCATAGACAGGTGAGATCAGATGGGGGTAGGCAAACAGGAATATACCCAAAACCAAGGGGAGATTTGGCTGAAGATAATCTTACATATGCACTAGTGCTATAAAATCATCCACATACATTACAGAAGTAACAGAGGACAGAGTTGGAGTAGCTTCTCAGAGACAGACAAACAGCTTAACAGAGAGCATCACTAGATATACAGATGCAAGATCACAGTCTAGGGAGATATCATGCTCAATTGGCACAACATAGTATATAGGAGTTCTGGTAGTGTAGTGCCTAAAGCACTTGACTGCTAACCAGAAGGCTGGCAGTTCAAACCCACCAGCCACTCCTTGCAAGGAAGATGGGGCAATCTACTTCCATAGTGATACTGCCTCGGAAACCCAAGGAGGGGTCACTATGAGTCGGGTCTGACTCAACGGCACATAACAACAACAACAACAACAACAACAAATATATAGGAATCTTGTTCTACATCCTACTTTGGTGAGTAGCAACTGGTGTTTTAAAAGCTTTTGAGTGGTCATCTCAGATACAACTAGTGATATCTTCTTCTCTGGAGCAATGAAGAAAATTAAAGTCATCTGGAAACAATTAGTCCAAAGATATGATAGACCATAACTACCTCATCATTCATGATCCTGAGACCAGAACTAGATAGTGCTCAGCTATCATGCCAACCACTTGAAAAGGGAGCAGAATTGGAGATCCTAGATAGAGTGGAGGAAAAGTGTGAAAACAAAATTAAAAAACACAAAAGTGACCAAAATTACATGTCAGATAGAATCTAGTGGAATCTCCGAGACTATGGCCCCAACTTATCCTTCAGGCCTGAAAATGAACCCACTTCTGTGGATTGGCTCTTGGCCCAACAGTAGAAAGACCTACAAGCAGAACCCCTACCCCAGGGAGATGTACCCATCTACCCGAGGGAGTTGCACCCTATAATAGATCAATCAGCCATGAGACATCAGAGGGGCAGCAGTCACACAGAGGGAAAGCTGCACAGGACTGCATAGATAAGAAGGGCACACGGAAGGGGCAGTCAC
>NW_006922214.1:1115710-1133043 GCF_000298275.1 Orycteropus afer afer | reverse complement strand
TGCCCCATCTTCCTTCCAAGGAGTGGCTGGTGGATTTGAACTGCCAGCCTTCTGGTTAGCAGTCAAGTGCCTTAGGCACTATGCTACCAAAGGAGGAGATAGCAATAGGACATAAATCACAGGATCATTGTGAAGATCAATAGTGCAACACACACAACAAACTTAGCTAGGATCTCCCCACACTGATTGAGCTAACACTTTGAGAATAAAGGACCATTTTTCTCTTTTCCTAGCATACATGTGTCTAGCACAGTGACAAATAAATAGTAGGTGTGCATTCAATGCCTGATGGGTTGGTGTCATGATTTCACAAGGAATTTAGAAGATTTGAAATAAAAAGTTCTTTCCTTATGGGAGAACTTAGATAGCTTCAGAAAAGTCATTGAATAATTTACAAAAAAACAGCTAATCCCATCTCAATAGCACAAATTCAAACTGTTTTTGATAGAATGTTTTAGTCCTACTAACATTTAATTTTTCTGAGAAAAAATGAGGATTCAGGTCTGAGATAAAGGAGTTTGCAGAGGAAATCAATGATGAAAGAGGACAATGGCTTTGTAGAGATCTGACTCTCCCTTCCCGCTGAGTATAGGCTTAATTACCACTCTAAACTATGAGGGAAACTTTGACAATTTAGTGTTTGAGAGTTCTAGCAGAGACCAAAACAACTACCAATATTAATAAAGTACCCAGTATTTCTTAGGCATTTTGGAAAACACTTCTGAAAATGACAATTGATTGCCTACTGCCAAGCAATGTGGTAAGAGAGCAACATGTCCTGGTCATCTGTAATACTTTGTACTCATTCTGCAGTTAACCCTGATTGGAGACTTCATGACTTGTGACATACTGAGTGGAAGTAAAAGAATTTTAATGAATTTCATCAAATCAATTATACAATTAAATAGTATATGAAGATGTCATTGTACCAGTGCACTTTAAATTAGTTCTACTTGATTCAGGGCTATTTGGGCATAAAAAGAAATTGATGAATCTCTATTGCTTAAAATGAAGGTAAGTAAAATACATTCCACAAAACTAATAAATAATATTATATTGAAACTTGAGTGTTGTAAGCACTTATTTGGAGCTCTACCGGTGCAATGGTTAAAGCATTTGGCTCCTAATGAAAAGGTCAGCAGTTCGAACCCATCAGTCCTTCCATGGGAGAAAGATGAGGCAATCTGCTTCTGTAAAGATTATAGCATGGAAACCCTATGGGATCATGGTGCTGGGGTTTTTTGTTTTGTTTTTTTTGTGTGTGTGCACACTCCTCTCATGAACTGTTTATAAGTCATTTCTCAAGAGATGAGACCAAATTATTTGCTAGGAAAACTCTGATTCACTCAGCTTCAGTTTCTATATAATGTATTTTTATTCATACACAATGGTATTTTGAATATATTTGTAATCTCCATGAGAAATAAGAATTTTGAAGTAGATGAGTTTCATGTTCTAATCTTTGGTCACCCTCCTACTAACTCTAGGACCTTGGTAAAGTAATTTAAGCTCTCTGAGCACATACATTCTGGTTTCTGCCTACCAAAGTAGTCTTTCAAAAACTGGAAATTTTTTTTGAACAAACATCTTTGCACTGCTAAGCCAAGATGCAATGTACTACTCGAGTGGAAAAACTGACTACTCTTACTCATTTTTCCAGTGCAGCATGAATGCCGAAGTTCTGTGTGGTATTTGGAAGCCTTCCATACATTCATGGGGACATGAGATAATTTCAGAAAACATGAAAGTAAACAGTTATATTATGAAAACCCACCCACTGC
Organism: Orycteropus afer afer; assembly: GCF_000298275.1. Lineage (NCBI taxonomy): Eukaryota > Metazoa > Chordata > Mammalia > Tubulidentata > Orycteropodidae > Orycteropus > Orycteropus afer. Next base: position 1,131,262 of record NW_006922214.1, on the reverse strand, counting down.
AATTGAGTTGATTCTGACTCATAGGATTCCAAAAAGACAAAATAGAACTTCCTCCTAGAATTTTCAAACTTTTAAAATCTGTACAAAAGAAGATAGCTTCATGTTTCTCCCACATATGGCTCCAAAAAGCCAAAAACCAAAGTCACAGCCAAGGATTGGAGCCTGACTTGGGTTTCCGAGGTTTTAGGAAGTAGATTGCCCAGTCTTCCGAGGAGTGGCTCATGGGTTTGACCTGCCAGCCTTTTGGTTAGCAGTCAAATACCTTAGGTACTATGCCATGAGAGCTTGCTGTTGTTGTTATTGTTAGGTGTCGTCGAGGCATTTCCAACTCATAGCGACCCCATGTACAGCAGAATGAAACACTGCCCAATCCTGCGCCAGCCCCACAATCCCTGCTATACTTAAGCCCATCATTGCAGCCACTGTGTCAATCCATCTCATTGAAGGCCTTCCCGTCTTTCCTTGACCCTCCACCCTACCAAGCACGACATCCTTCTCCAAGGAATAGTCCCTTCTGACAACATGACCAAAATAGCTGAGACGAAGTCTGGCCATTCTTGCTTCCAAGGAGCATTTCTGGTGCACTTCCTCCCGGACAGATTTGTTAGTTCTTTTAGTAGTCCATGGTACTTTCAGCATTCTTCACCAGCACCACAACTCAAAAGCATCAACTCTTCTTCGGTCTTCCTTATTCACTGTCCAGCTCTCACATGCATACGAGGTGCTTGGAAATATCAGGGATCCAGGTGAGGAGAGGGAAATCAGGCACGCCCAAAGCAGCAGGGCAGGAGAGCAAGAGAAAGAGGATTAAAAGGCCTAGGAATCTGGACAGAGGAAGAGTCAGCCGCAGGGACCCAGCCAGGTAAGTGTAGTACGAGAGGTTTCCTACAGGGAGACAAACTTGTCTGTCAGTTTGTCCTACCGTGGTGACGTGTTGATGTGAGTTTTGAGGCTGAGCCACTGGTGTTTCTAACCCAGAGGGATGCACATGGTACACAGGTATCAGCCCAGCTTACAGACTGAGACAGACTAGGAAGAAGGAGGAGGCCGTCCACTTCCTAAATAATTGGCCAGGGAAAACCTTATGAATAGCCATGAGAGCCAGTGGGTTTTGATTTCTAACCTTTTGTTTAGCACTCACTGCCATCCAGTTGATTTGACTCATAGCAACCCCTCCTTGGGTTTCTAAGGAGGTATCTCTAAGGAAGTAGGTTGCCCAACCTTCCTTCTGAGGAGTGGCTGGTGGGTTTGAACTGCCAGCCTTTTACCACTGCACCACCAGAAGTACTATTTATCATGGAAAGAAAGTGGAAAACCCATAAGGTACATCTAGAATAAGAAAATGTATAGATAAATTTATTAGTGGGTACCAGGGGTAGATTGGCAGGAATGCTTAGGGAACACTGAGCTTCTGTGTGTAATCGAAAATTTCAGGATGGTGATGGTTGAAAGACGTAATAAATGTGTAATGAATGTATAATTAATGTCACTGAACTCTACATGTAAAGTGTAGACATGGTAAATGTTTTATGAGCTATGTATTTCCATCAGTAAAAAAGAAAGAAAACCCATAATGTTACAGAAAATAAAACTGAACTGACATCCAAAGCTATCAACAAATTTACCTAATTATATATCAATTTACTGGCATATTTGGAACTAAAACCCTGTTACTCTTATCTCAATGCTCTTTCCGTAGTGCAGCTGAAAAAGAAGCTTCCAAGGCTTTGATGTATTTTAATTTTTTTTCAATGTTCAAGCTCAGGTATGGATGGAATGAGAAAATCTAATAGAGACGTGATAGACATCAGGTCAACCAATATAACAGTTAAAAAAGGAAGAGATTATGTGTTTTAAACTATGGTTTAAAATACTCTAAGATGATCAGAGACAAGCTCTTTAAAATCCCATCAGCAGTTTCTCAAATGCTTTTCTTCCATTAACTTCTGTTGTAACCCAGTTGCTATGCTCCCTTTCTGATTCTCTTGGTAACTCACAAAGTTCCAATGTTCTGTTTTGCTGTTTAATTGAATGTTTGCTTGTCTAATTGAATGAGAATAGCATTACCTCAAGATGCTAGAAAAATTGCAAAAATTGGCAAAAAACAAAATGGCCTTTGAAATATTAGTCACAATTACAAACAATTGGCTAGGTATTAACAGGTAAATAATCAGTAGCCTATCTGATATAATGTCAGAGGTGCACCTAGGGACTTCCTGTTTGTGTGTGTGTGTGTGTGTGTGTGTGTTCTTTGTTTGTAGGTATTAATAAAAACTTCAGTCCTAATAATATGAATAAAGCCCAAAGTTCAAATTACTTAAAACTCCTGAATCCATGGTGATACCACAACTATTTAATCTGAAGATATACTTTCAAAAAGTAGGTAAATATTTGACATCACTGTGTGTCTGGAAGATGAGAAAATGTGCACAAAAGTGAGTAAAGCAGAAAGTGTGAAGTCAGTGCCTCGAAATCCCCTATTTCCTCCCCATCTTTTCTTCTGGTGTCATCATTCTTACTCTGCTCCAGGGCTTCCTGCTGGAGTGATAAATATTCTTTGTTACATCTGTTGCCCTCACTGACTACAGAACTTGGGAGATATCACATATGATGTTGTGTTGTTGTTATGTGCCGTCGAGTCTGACCTGACTCATAGTGACCCCCCCCCCCTTGGGTTGCCAAGGCAGTATCACTACAGAAGTAGATTGCCCAACCTTCCTTCTGAGGAGTGGCTGGTGCGTTTGAACCGCCAGCCTTCCGGTTAGCAGTCAAGTGCTTAGGCACTACGCTACCAGAGCACATATGATAGGAAACACTAACCAATATATTATGTTGAAGACAAAATCAGTTTGCTACTTTTATAAGCACTGAATTGCAGAGTGGTGGGGTCAATTGGCTGCAAAAGAGTTAACTGACTCCTTCCTTCCTCTGTAACTTCAACAGAGAGGGCCTCTGAGGTCTAGAGGAGAAACAACAGACTGAGGGCCAGTCAGGAAAAGCCACTGACTCAGGTTAGATGAGAAGACAAATGGTAAGTCCTCAATGATATACTTCCTGAACAATAATATGAAGATTATTTCACTTTCCAATATCACAGTTATATATCTCACCATGTAAACAGAATACTTCTGAGAATGGCAAGGCCTCTATTAGTGATTGTATCAGGACAGCAGGAGTAAAGGAGGCCACTGCAGTTACAGTCTTGAGATCTGTCAAAAATCAAGGAAATTGTGAAGTATATGAAATCTCTCTTTAGTGGTGCCATTTATCCTGTTTGGCCAATTTCCTTAGCAACTTTATTTTGCCAATAAGATTAAAACAAAGATTAAAATATGCTCTCACACTGCATGCTTCGAAAAGCTCCTTGCAGGGATTTCCTTCAAATGAAATTTTAAAGAAGTATTAAGAGTTTAGAAAACTAAATATTCTAAAGATTTGCTCCCTTTTGGTGGTCAAAATCTTAAAATAAAGCAAAGCTCGTTTGAGAGTGAGATGGTGAGCAGATGTTTTAAGAAATAACTATAGAATGAATGCACACTTATTAAAAAATTAGAACAAAAACATTATAAGCAAATTCTGCATTACTTTCTCTACCCCATTTCCCAGGGATAACACTTTCTTCTGTATCTTTCAAGGTAACTTTTTATGTATATGTAAGCACTTTAAATATATATGTGTGTGTGTGTGTGTGTGTGTGTGTATAAACAGACATAAAATAAGGTTACCATATGATATTCTCTGTTTTAACCGATGGGATCACACTATTCAGCAACTGACTTTTTCATTTAAAGATTATGTGAACATCCTTTCATATCTAAGACTATAGATCTCTAATTTCCTTTTTTTTTTTTTTTTCCTGGCACTTCCTTCCAAGGAGTGGCTGGTGGGTTTGTGGGTTTGATCCGCCGGCCTTCTGGTTAATAATAGTCAAATGTCTTAGGCACTACGCCACCAGAGCTCCCAAATCCAAGGGAGCAGACAGGAAATTAGATTTCTATTTTCTTATTAGCTTATAGTAAGGAGACATTTTTGGGGAGATGAACAGCTCTAGAAAAATAGACTATTAAAAAGTCCATTGTTTAGTTTTTGATTAGTGCACAGCAAAGAAAAATTTACATTCCAGTATTGATAAAAATAATTAAAATTGAGTGTCATGGCAAGATTTTGTTGGAAAGAACACACATTTTCATTTGATGGCATTGACTTGTATTAGTATTTCCTGCATCACTGTCATACTTCCACTGTACAGCTGTGTTTCTCTGTGCCAGGCAATTTACATTAAAGGTCACATATATACTTCATATCATTTGGTTACCATGACCTCTGTTGTTGAGCTCATGGCTTGGGGATTATGGAGGGAAAGGAAAGGTGAATTTTCAACCTGCAGAGCCATTTTTCATTGGTGGTTGCTGTTAGCTGCGTACCTCACTCACAGCAGAAGGAAAAGCTGCCCAGTCCTACGCCATCCCCATGATTGGTTTGGGATCAGATCATTTTTCATCCTATTCCTACTTAGTCTAGAAACTCCCATGAAACCTGCTCAGCATTATAGCAACAATGAGGGGCATTGGCCAGGAATGGAACCTGGTTCTCTTGCACGGAAAGAGAGAATTCTACCACTGAGCCAGTACTGCCGCATTTCCTTTCCATTGTTAACCTCTGGAAATTCAATGTTCTGAAAATCCTAACTAATCTCTGAGCCCCTCAGGGAGTTGGATCCCTATAGTTATCTTCATCCGGCTGCCCTATTTCCAAAGGCCTGAGGTTGAGCCATGTGCATTAATACATCACTTATAGTTCACAACAAGGCAACTTTAAAAAGTACTATTATCTTCATTTTACAAATGCAGAGCCTGAAGATCATAGGATAAAAAACATTTCCAGGGTAAAGTAACTAATTTGGCAAAGTAGGCATATGAGCCCAGGCCTGCCAGACTGAAAATTTCACGTTACTAAATAATTCTATACAACTTCTAAAAGCTACTCACTAAAAAAGGATATGTCTCCTTTAAATGTGTCTGATAACTTGCTAGATAAATTTGTCTGCTTGTTTCTTTTTTGAGGATAGAGTAGAGTTTAAATGATTTAACTGATTCACATAATAAGGTAGTCTCACTGACACTGAGGAGTAATATCAAATGAGAGGAACGGTGTCCACATCTACCTAATGTTAGGTATCTAGGTGAAAGGAAGTGAGAACAAGTTTTTTTTTTTTTCTTTCATTTTTTTCATGAAAACAGAAAATCAAAGGATAGCGTGTGAACATTAAAACTGATCAGGTATCATATTTTGATTTTTTGAAATTTGTCTGGGAACATACCTTTACAAATGTAGAAACACACTTGAAATACTTGGAAAGAAATATATTTTTTCAATAAATTGTTCATATTATTAATAGTATTAGTATGTAAATTTACTGAAATTGCTAGCAAAATGACTATAACTAACTGACATAGCCTATAACTCTCCCTTTATGTAATTGTTGACTTTTTATATTTCAGAGAACGAACAGTTGAACCATTTGACATGAATAAGGTAAATGAGAGTGTCCCATGGGAGTTCATCTTTTCCATTTCTCAGATCAATCACTCTTTATGGTGTTCTTGGTTTCCTGTATCTTGACAATCTTTGACAATTTAGCAATAATTCTTATGGACCTCAAACTCCATACCCCCTTGTATTTCTTTCTGACCAATCTGTCTCCCCTGGACCTTTGCTACACCACCAGTATAGTTGCACAAATGCTGGTAAACATAGGCAAGACCAGGAAGGTAATTAGTTATGGTGGCTGTGTGGTCCAACTTCTCATTTCTCTGGCCTTGGGTGGCACTGAATGTCTTCTCCTGGCCATCATGTCCTTTGATAGGTTTGTAGCTATTTGTCAGCCTCTCCATTACTCAGTCCTCATGCACCAAAGGCTCTGCCTCTAGTTGGCAGCTGCATGCTGGATTAGTGGCTTTAGCAACTGAGTATTGTAGTCCACCATGACCCTTCACATGCCATTGTGTGGCCACAACAAAGTTTATCATTTCTTCTGTGAAGTCTCTGCTCTGCTTAAGTTGTCTTGTGTTGACCCAACTGCAAATGAGGCTGAACTATTCTTTGTCAGTGTAATATACCTTCTAATACCCATAACATTCATCCTTATATTATATGCTTTCTTTCATTGCCCCAGCAGTGTTGAGAATACAATAAGCTGAAGGTCAGCGAAAGGCTTTTGGGACATGTGGCTCCACCCTAATTGTCATTTTTTATGGCACTGCTATCTATATGTATCTGCAACCACCATCCCTTACCTCCAAGGACCAGATAAAGAGTCCCTTTTCTATGGAGTCATCACACCCATGATGAACCCCCTTATATACACCCTTAGAAACAAAGATGTAAAGGGAACTTTTAAGAGTTTAGTTGCAAGGGTCTTCTTGATCAAGAAATAAGAAATATGATAGGCCTTGCTAAAGGCTTGAAACTTACTTAGCTAAATAATTCAATTCTCTCCTAGTTGCTCTATTTTTGCTACACTTAGAAATCTTACGGTGATTATTCTTAAAAGAAGTTTCACTGACAATTTGATTTTTTTTTCACTGCCTACTATATTCATTGCTAACTACTTACAACTTGTCTCCTAAGATTTTCAGAATAGTATAACCTTGAAAGCTTTCAGTTCTCAGCTCTGCACCACTGGTTTGTGTACTTGGGGAAGAGTAGACATCTTTGAGACTAGACTATGCACTAGGAACTCTTCCTCTGGAAACATAACATTTTGGAACACATATTAAAAAACAGTCACAAAGACAAACAAACGTGCAAAACTTTTTCTGCCAATTACGGGAGGCCTAGTAGAATTCCAGAAAACTATCCATAGCTCACTCTTGTGAATAAATGGAAGGTCAGTAGCCCAACTTAAATTTTTAGCACCATTCACACATCAACACAGTAATAAAATCCACAGTAAGTTTTCTTGAACAATTTTATCTAAGATCTTTCATTCCGTTTTCATGATTTCTCCTAACATAAATTGAAGTGTTCTTTTGTTTCACTCTATTAATACAGTTGTAGCTTTGTCTAAAGACTTAATCAAATATTGTTCTTTGAAAAACCTTTCATGATTCCTCTACTGTCTATCTTCTTTAATATCTAAAGCACTTGATAGACTAAAACATATAATGATGACCAGTTTTAAATGCACTTTTTTTGTTCAAGACGAAAGGTTAATTAAAACCATGTTCATTCTCTTGAGGTAGGAAGCTTAAAGGGTAGTTACAGTAGTTCCATTATACCAGAAGACTGGCAGTTCAAACCCACCAGCCACTCCTCGAAAGGAAGATTGGGCAATCTACTTCCATAGTTATACCACCTTGGAAACCCAAGGAGTGGTCACTATGAGTCAGTTCCCACTCAAGGCACATAACAACAACATGTTGTTACAGACCCTGGAGGGTAAAATAGCCTAAGAAAACAGCCATCTTGACCAAGCTTTAACATTTCTCTGTACCCTCCTTCCAGGCCTTCAGGCCTCCCCATCTTAGTGTACCCACTCCCACAATCTTCCTTATCTTTCCTTGGAGACCTATATGTGCCCACTCCCACATTCCCCTCTGCTTATAGAGTAAATCATTCTGGGCTTGTGTAAGAGGTATACAAAACAATTCCTCCTAACCAGGCCCCCCCCCCTTTTTTTAATCAATTACCAGAAGAATGACAGACAGGCCTCAAGGCAAAGACCACTCATCCTGAAGACAAGAACAAAGCATTGTCAGCATTCCTCAATCACCCTACCCCAATTCCCTTTTATAATCCTAAAATTTTCTCAGCTCTGGAAGGCAGTCTTTGGCTGACATGGTCCTCCTGTCTACTTGGGTGCCTGTACTCAATAAAACACTCTGGCTTTTCACCTCATCCTGTTATGTAGTAATAGGTTCTCCTTGCAGCAAGTAAGGAGCTCTGGTGGCATAATGCCTAAGGCATTTGACTGCTAACCAGAAGACTGCAGTTCAAACCCACCAGCTGATCTGTGGAAGGAAGATGGGGTGGTCTACTTCTTTAAAAATCTACCACCTCAGAAACCCACTGAGGGTTGCTATGAGTTGGAATAGACTCAATGGCAGTGAGTTGGGTTGGTTTTGGTTTTGCAGCAAGTAGCTGAGAACTGTACTTGGCTGGTTGCAATGTCACCTTCAGAGCTCCTCAAACTGCTGAGGACAATACTCACACAGTGCATGTCTCTTATTTGGTGTGGTACATCATACAGTCATTAATTTAACTACTTCTTTGCTACCTTCCTTTTCCAATGTACTTTCTTCTACAAAATATATCACATAAACAGCAAATACCACCAATTACAAAGAAATACAATAATCATGTTTTTCCTTTAAACACTACATAACATCATACATTCTAACACAACACGGTGGATCTTAAAACTTAACACACATAAAAATCACCTGAGGGGCTTTGTAAATTTAGGTTGTGCACCCCAGGGTTTCTTATTTAGTGGGTATGGGGTATGATCTGAGAATTTGGTTTTCTAACCAATTAGCTGGTACTGCTGATGCTTCTAATCCAGGGAACCACACCATAAGAACCACTGTGGTGACAATGAAATTACATAAAGGTTTTTGCTGAATTCTGTTCTTTATTTCTATCAATGAGAATTATAATTACAAAGGGAAATTGAAAGCAAACAAAAGAAGAATATATTGAAATATAAAGGGATTTTTCCCTAATGGAAATGCATTCATAATCTTAAAAATCAAAAAAATAATATACCACTTAGTGCAGTAACTCATGGTGTCAAGCCCCACCATGGGCCTCCTCTCCAATCACCCAAAAATAATCCTTCAAAACCTCACTGCCGTCTTGTCGATTTCAACTCATAGTGACCTCCACTGGGCTTCAAAGGCTAGAAATCTTTTCAGAACCAGACCACCTCCTCTTTCTTCCACAGAGCAACTGGTGGGTTTGAACCACCAACCTTTTGGTTAACAGCCTCCATAATGTCTGGGTCTGCCTCATCTGGAAAGACTCAAATGGCCAGAGACTAGAATTACATGGAGGCCTTTTCACTTGCATGTCTGGACTGATGGCTTTGCCCAGCTGGCGATCTTAACCAGGGTACCTGATAATGGACTTTCCATGTGATCTGGGCTTCCTTGGAACACAGTGGCCTCAGAGGACTCAAACTTCCTAAGGAGGTGGATCAGAACTCCAAAAATGAGTTCTAACCAACAAGGTAAAAGCTGTATGTCATGGACTTCAATTAGTGTCAATTCTGTCATAGTCTACTGACTAAAGCACTCACAGATCCCTCTCAGATTCAAAGGAAGGAGATAGAAATCCATCTTTGCAATATTAACCCTTCTCACTTGCAACCAATATGGAGCTGCATTGGTTTGGATAATGAAGAGGCCAGAGTCTCTGAAGATCTTCAACACACAATGACAGATATTTGTCCCAGACTTTCTTTCATCTTCAACCTCTTCACTTTTCTTTACTTTAATCCACCTTCTTGGCAACAAGCAGGAATTTAAGTAGGCAATCTTGGCTGAAGAGAAAAATAGGCATTAAGATAGGCTCAGACTTATCCTCCCCCTTTCATAGATGCTGACATGGCCAACCAAAGCACAGTAGCTAGGGCTTTTTCAGGGAGATCCAGAAAAAGAAGTGTATTTCCTAATATAGTATCTTTTTAAAAAAACATCTTTAAATCTGTATTATATTTATTTTTAATATAATTTCCTTCAATGTAAGTTCACATAACTGAATTCTCTTTTTTAAATTGTGCTTTGAATGGAAGTTTACTGAGCAAATTAGTTTCCCATTCGATAGTCTGTACATATCCTGTTCCATGATATTGATTATATTCCTCACAATGGGTCAGCCCTCTCCCCATTTCTGCCTTTTGTTTCAAGTTTCCTTTTGTCCAGATTTCTACCCCTTTTCTGCCTTCTTCTCTTTGCTTTTATGCAAATGTTGTGCTATTGATCTTGTATAATTGATTAATCTAAGGAACATATTGCTCTGGGTGTTACTGTCTATTTTATGGGCTTGTCTATTGTTTGGCTGAAAGGTGGTGTCTGGGAATAGCTTGAGTTCCAAGTCAGAAGAGTGTGGTAGGGTCACAGTCTTAGGGTTTCCTCCAGTTTCTGTCAGATCAGTGCATCTGGTCTTCCTTGTGAATTTGATTTATCATTTTATATTTTTCTTCCATTCTATCTGGAACCCTATTTTGTGATCCCAGTCTGAACAGTTGGTAGTGGTAGCTGGGCAACATGTAGTTCTTCTGGTCTTGGCATCATGTATGCTGTGGTTCATGGTCTATTAGTCTTTTGGACTAATTTCTTCCTTGGGTCTTTGGTTTTATTCACTCTCCTTTGCTCCAGATGGGATGAGACCAACAGTTGTCTGTTAGATTGCTGCTCATGCTTTTTAAAACTCCAGACACAACTTACCAAAGTAGGATGCAGAACATTGTCTTTATTAACTATGATATGCTAACTGACACAGATGTCCCCTGAGTCGGTGGTGCTTCTAGGAACTTCTTCACATGAGGTGTTTGATTATGTCTAAAAAGTTTCCATGACTACACCCCTTGGATGCCCTATTGCCTATATTAATAAATATGCAACAGCTACTATTATGTATGCAGAAAATCCACAACCAAACCTATATCTGCATGTATGTGGGTGTGCATTGCTATCTACCTCTGTATCTATTCATAAATTTGTTACTATTATTTGTTAATATTTGTTAATATTTTTGTGGCAGGATTATTTATATTAATTACCATAAACCAAAACCAAACTCACTTCCATCAAGTCGGATCCGACTCATAGTGATTCCTCCTTGAGTTTTCAAGTTGGTATCTTTACAAAAGTAGATTTCCCAATCTTCCTTCTGAGGAATGGCCAGTGTGTTTGAACAGCCAGCCTTCTGGTTTGCAGTCAAATGCCTTAGGCACTATGCCACCAGAGCTCCCCTATGCCATCATAGTGGCCCTTTATTCTTACATTCCTCTCAGTGTCTTCCTTCTCTTTGGTCATGTTGTGTTGACTTCCTCCATACTTTCTCTTCATGAATATTAACACATGTGTTGTGTTGACTTCCTCCATTCCTTTTCTTTCACCAGTATTAATACATCTTTTATCTAGTCAGTACTTTTCCCTTTCTTCATATCCCATCCTCAGTAACCACTAAAGAATTTATTTCCATTCTATGTGCAAACTTTTTCTAGTTTTTATTTATAATAGTGGCCTTATGCAATAATTGTCCTTTTGTGGTTGACTTATTTTACTCAGCATAATGTCCTCAAATTCATCAATGTTGTGAGATGTTTCATGGATATGTCATCATTCTTTATTGTAGTGTAGTATTCCATTATGTGCATGTACCACAGTTTGCTTATCCACTCATCTGTTGTTGGGCACTTAGACTGTTTCCATCCTTTTGCTGCTGAGAATGATAGTGCAATGAACATGGGTATACATATTCTAATGATGTCACATCTTATTTCTTTAAGGTATGTATCTAGGAAAGGATATTTCTATTTCTAACTTTTTAATGAAGTGCTATACCATTTTCCACAGTGGTTGTACCATTTTTCATTCCCAACAACATTGTATGAGAGATCTAAATGCCCCACAACCTTGCCAGCATTTGTTATTTTCTGCTTTTCTGGTGAGTGGCATTATCATCAGTGTGAGATAGCATTTCAATTGAGCTTTGATTTGCATCACTCTAGTCATTAATGAACAAATCTGTCCTGGTAGAGGTGAAACTAGAATGCTCCTCAGATGTGACAATAGCAAGACTTTCTCTTACCTACTTTGATCATGTTGTCAGAAGGCTTCCCTGGAGAAGGATGTCATGCTTGGTAAAGTAGAGGGTCAGTGCAAAAGGGGAAGATCCTCAATGAGATGAATTAACACAGCAGCTAAAATGAAGGGCTCAAGCATAGCAAGGATGATGGGCAGGATGGGCAATGTTTTGTTCTGTTCCACATAGGGTCATTATGAGTTGGAGCCAATTCTACGACACCCAACAACACAGTGGTTAATGATTATGAGCACTTCTTTATGTGTTAGTCACTTGAGTGTCTTCTTTGGTGAAGTTACCATTCATAACCTTTGCCCATTTTTTAATGGGATTGTTTTCCTGTTTGATGAAGTGTTCTGTACATTTTAGAGTTTAGTTTCTTGTCTACTATGTCATAGTCAAAAATTTTCTCCCAGCCTGTATGTCCTCGTTTTACTCTCTATGGAGAAATCTTTAGATGAGAGTATGTGTTTAATTTTTAGGAGGTGCCATTTATCTAGTTGATCACCTGCCTTTTGTGCATTTTTAGCTGTGGTTGGTAAAGTATGTATACCATAGATTATGGCCTCTAGCATTGTCCTTATCTTCTTCTATGAGTTTTATTATTTTAGGTTTTGTATTTAAGTCTAATACATTTTGAGTTAGTTTATATATATGATGTGAGAAGTGGGTGCTGTTCCATTTTTCAACAGGTAGATATACAATTTTGCTGGTATCTTTGTTACAGATACTGTTTCTTCCCCCATTTAATGGATTTTTGCCCTTTACAAAAATCAGCTGTCCATTGGTGCACAGATTTACATCTGAGTTCTCAATTCCATTCCATCAGTCTACATGTCTGTCATTTTACCAGTTTAGGCTTTTCTCACTACTGCGACTATATAGTAGGTTCTGAAATCAGGTAGCATGAGGCCTGCTTCTTTCTTCTTCTTCTTCATTACAGCTTTACTGAACTGAGTCCACTTTCTTTTCCATATAAAGTTGTCAGTTAGTTTATCAATCTCATTAAAGAATGCTGTTGGAATTTGGACCAGAATTTCATTATATCTATATGGGCTCTGGTGGCACTGTGGATAAAACATTGGACTGCTAACCAAAAGGTCGCATTTTGGTTTCCGTTAAAAACAAAATAGAAATACTATTTGAACCAGCAGTTCAATTACTAGGAATATATCCCAAAGAGGTGAGCTATAGGACACAAACAGACATATGCACACCTATGGTCATCACAAAACAATTCACTATAGCAAAGAGATGGAAACAACTTAAATGCCCATAAACAGATGAATGGATAACCAACTGTAGTGTATTCACACAATGGAAGACTATGCTACATTAAAGAACAATGAAGAATACATGTATCATCTCACAATGTGGATGAACCTGGAGAAGATTATGCTAAGTGAAGTAAGTCAATCACAGAAGGACAAATAGTGTACGAGACCATTAGTGTAAAAAGTCAAGGAAGGGTTTGCTTTGGGAATTGAACTATTGAACTCACTTTGTAGGTTACCAGGGATGAGAGGGAAGGGGAGAGGATAATTTCAGACTAGTTGGGGGCCACACACTGAGTTGCATAAGGTGAGGGATGGTATGGAAAGAGGCTGTGACCAGTGTGATAACAATGGGGAAAGGGAGCATACTGAATTGCATACATAATATATGGATGACAGAGGCTAATACCAGTATATCCACAATACTGCTTTACCATTAACACCAAACACCAGTCTACAGATAAATACATAGACAACTGAGAAGATCAGATGGGGTCAGTGAACAGGAATATATTCTAGACCAATGATAGATTCAGCTGAGGCTAATCTTGCACAAATGCTGTTGTTGTTGTTGTTTTGCCGTCGAGTCGGCTCCGACTCATAGCGACCCCTCCTTGGGTTTCCGAGGCAGCATCACTACGGAAGTAGGATTGCCCAACCTTCCTTCCGAGGAGTGTCTGGTGGGTTTGAACCGCCAGCCGTCTGGTTAGCAGGCAAGTGTCTTAGCCACTATGCTACCAGAGCTCCCGCACAGATGCTAGTGATACAAAATACCCACAATCATTACAGAAGCAACAGAAGACAGACATAGAGCAATCTCACATAGACAGCCAGACACTGTGGGAGAGAGATCCACTTGATGTGCTGACTCAGGGCCATAGTATTGGGGGACCAGACTCAATTGGCACAGCAAAATACCTAAAAATCTTATTCCACAACTTACTTTGATGAGCTGAGACTAGGGTCTTAAAAGCTTTTGAGCAGCCATCTAAGATGCAGATAATATTCTTCTATCATGGGAAGCAAAGAAGAGTGAAGAAAACCAAGGGCACTGAAAACAATTGGCCTTAGGACATGATGGACTTCAAGATCAGAAGAACTAGATGGTGCCTGGCTACCAATGCCAACCACTTGGGAAGGGATCAAAACTGGAGATCCTGGATAGAGTGGGAAGAAAATCGCAGAACAAAACCCAAAAACACAATAATGACCAGAATTACTGGCCAGATGGAATCTGGTGGGACCCCCAAGACTATGGCCCTGGGATACACTTTGGGCCTGGGATAAAACTCACTCCAAAGGGCTGGATCTCAGCCCAACAGTAAATAAGACATGCAGAACACTCAACCCAGGATGATGCAACCACCTACTCTATCAAGATACATCCCTTGGAGTAATCTGCCATGGGACACCAGAGGGGCAATATTCACACAAAGGAAAGCTGGACACACAGGAGTGCGTAACTGAGAAGGGCACAGGGAGGTGGCATTACTGGGAAAGGAGAGGAGGAGAATGGGTTAGGGTTGGGGATGGTAGTTGGGGAGTGAAACCAAAAGTACATGAAATGTTGAATGTAAAACAAATTCTTCCCTGTAAATTTTCACCTAAAGCACACATACACACACACACACAAAGTTGGCATTTCGAACCCACCAGCCTCTCTGTGGGAGAAAGATGAAGCAGTCTGCTTCCATGAAGATTTCCAGGATTGGAGACCCTATGGGTCAGTTGTACTGTGTTTCATAGGGTCTCTATGAGTTGCAGGATCTCTGACAGCATAGTGCCTAAGGCATTTGACTGCTAACCAGAAGGTTGGTGGTTCAAACCCACCAGCCACTCCTCAGGAGGAATGTTGGGCAATCTACTTCCATAGTGATACTGCCTTGGAAACCCAAGGAGGGGTCGCTATGATCACATCTGAGTCCACGGCAGTGAGTTTGAGTCTGTGAGTTGCAATCAACTTGATGGCATGCAGGTGTATAGATTTCTTTGGGTAGTATTGCATATTCACAGTGTTAAATCATCCTGTTCATGATCAAGGCACATTTTTCCATTTATGTAGGTCTCTTTTGGTTTCTCTCTCTCTCTTTTATCTAATTATATTTTGGGTGCAAATTTGAAAAGCAGATTTGTCAGTAGGATGCCATCTTCCCAGAAACTCTTTTGGTTTCTTAGTGTAGTGTTTTGTATTTTTCTTTTCCTTTTTTTTTATTTTTATTTTTATTGTGATTTGGGTGAATATTTACAGAGCAAATTCACTTTCCATACAGCAGTTCACATATACTTTGTCTCATGACATTGGCCACAGTTTACTACAACTCAACAGCTCCCCTCCCACTTCCTCCCTATAGTTACCTCTTCCCAGTGTCCATCCCTCCATACACTCCTGTCCCCTGAGCTGTCTCCCTGTACATAAGCAGCCCTTCTTTCTCCCATGATTGTTCTCTCCAAGGAGTGTATCTAC
>NW_006922214.1:1105946-1107015 GCF_000298275.1 Orycteropus afer afer | reverse complement strand
CACTTGGTCATCATGTAATAGTCTTTTGATATGTTGCTGAATTCTATTGGCTATAATATTTGCAAATATTATCATGTTGATATTGGTTTGTACTTTTTGTTTTTCATAGTATCTTTGACTGGCTTTTGTATCTGGATTATGCTGGCTACATAGAATGAACTGGGAAGTATTATTTCCTTTTCTGTGCTGTGAAATAGATTGAGTAGCATTGGTATGAGTTCTTCTCTGAATGCCTGATAGAATTCTCCAGGCTAGGGTTTTTTGGTTGTAATGAGTTTTTTGTTGTTGTTTGTTTTAGTTATTATTATTACATCTTCAGTCTCTTCTTTTGTTATGAACTGGTTCAGTTTTTCATCCTCAGTTTCCGTTTGTTTAGTTTGGTAACATATTTCTAGAATATTTTTCTGGAATTCTGAATCATGTGTAAATTTTTCTTCCTGACAGTGTTCCATGTAATTCTTAGCCTTCTTCTTTTTCTTTTTTTTTTTCTTAGTGATTTTTTCTTCAAACACATTGATGTCTGGGGAATTTTGTCCTCTATTTCACTGATTGTGTCTTCCATCTATTCAGTTCTGCTCATAAGTTCTTCTACTGAGTTAGTTTCCCACTTCTGAAAATTTATTGTTAATCCTTTGGATATCTTGTTGTTGTTGTTGTATGGTTACTAATTGTCAGTTTATTTTATTGTTTTTTTTCTTGTATTGTTTTTTTTTCCTGAATTCTTCTATTGCTTTATCTGTTTTTGCTTGGTTATCTCTGTGTTTAAGAACCATATATACTAGTCTTTTGGATTCCATATCCTGTAGTTCCATTACTTTTTCTTCCTCCAGAGGTTTTCAGTTCATTATTTGGACTACTTTTCAGGTCATCCTGCTCCTTTATGTGATTTGACATTTGTCTTTGTCTCTAATGCATTGAAGTGTTACTATATGTATTTATTCATTATGTGTGTTTGTTGTGTCTTGATTTTTTTTTGTTTTGTTTTGTTTAGTTTTGTTTTATACAAGTAGGTACAGTACATGTGCTACTCTTGTTGCTAGTCTGGCAGAACTGGGGATGTCACCACCTG
>NW_006922214.1:1089365-1104441 GCF_000298275.1 Orycteropus afer afer | reverse complement strand
ACCTTGCTTTTGTGAGGTCCTTCAAATTGACTCCTGAAACCTTTTGATGAGCCACCGTCATCTTTTGAGCATTTCCTTAGTCTGTGGCACCATCAGCTATTCCAGAGGTATCCCGTACTTTGACTGCCTTAGCATTGGAAGCAACCATTTCTTTAAGGATTCTTGGTTCCTTTTATTGAAAAAATGTATTTCTTGTCAGAGCGGCACTAGGTAACCAGAACAACAATATAATGGACTGCCAGAAGAACAAACAAATATGTCCTGGGAAAAGTGCAGCTAGAATGCTCCTTAGAAGCAAGAATGGTCAGACTTTGTCTCACCTGCTTGGGTAATGTTATCAGAAGGGACCATTCCTTGGAGAAAGAGCTCATGCTTGATAAAGTAGGTCAGTGAAAAACAGGATGACCCTCAATGAGATGGATTGACACAGTGGTTGCAATGTTGGGCTCAAGTATATCAAGGATTTTGAGGAAGTGCATGGCTGGGCAGTGTTTCTTTCTATTGTACCTAAGGTGGCCAAGAGTTGGAACCTACTTGATAGCACCAAACAACAGCATACTACCAATGACAACATACCCACACTAAAGAGGGTAAGGAAGAAAAGAGCCAACAAATTAACTTTAGTAAAGAATAGTAATGAAAAAAATACACACACATGTGTGTGGATATAAAAATAAAGATATATGTGTGTGTATATATGTGAATGTGTGAATACACATTATATATATATATACACACACATATATACATTTCTAAGCTATATTCAAGGTTCCCAGGTAACACAAATGATTTGCACTCAACTGCTAACCCTAAAGGTCAGCATTTCCAAACCACCCACTGGTACCACAGAAGAAAAGACCTGGAAATCTGTTTCTGTTAATTAGCCAAGAAAACTCTATGCAGCAGTTTTACTCTGTAACACATGGGTCACTCAGCATGAGTCAGAATTGATTTGATGACAACCACAGCACCAGTAACAAAGGTCTATTAACTAAGCCCAAAAAAAGTAACACCTCAGTAATAACGTGCACACCAATAGCATAGATCTTGATTTCTAAATACATTTTTTCAATAAAAGGAACCAAGAATCCTTAAAGAAATGGTTGCTTCCAATGCTAAGGCAGTCAAAGTACGGGATACCTCTGGAATAGCTGGTGGTGCCACAGACTAAGGAAATGCTCAAAAGATGACGGTGGCTCATCAAAAGGTTTCAGGAGTCAATTTGAAGGACCTCACAAAAGCAAGGTCAGGGACAATTTGAGAAATAAAATAAATACAGATATTTTGTCATGTAATCTCATACAAACATATAGTGCATAAAATCATATTTAGTATATTTTAAATCTTTTTATAAAATAATATTTGGACCATATCATGTATATTCCCCCATTTTTGTTTGTTCTTCAGCAATATTTTGGGAAAGTATCTCTAAGATATTTGTTAGAGCTGTAATTCCTCATTTTACATTGATGTGTATTATTCTATGAATATACTAATTATAGTAAATTCCTTGTGAAGGGACTATATTCTTCTCCATCTTTGGCCATTAAAACAGTTAAAATAAACATCATTTTCCATATGTTATTACATACTGCTAATTTCCTTTCCATGAAAAAATTTCTTAGAGTGATAATGCTAGGTTGAGAATTTATGTAATTATTAGCAGCTATTACCAAATTTCTTCCCAGAAAACTTGTAACATTTTGCATTTTCATCAGCAATTTGCAAGTAGCTTTTCCCTTCATCTTCATTGGCAATAGGATTGAATTCTTTTGTTTCCAATCTGGTGAGTATGAAGAGCTCTACTACTATATTCTTCTCTAACTAATTGAGAATTTGAACATACTTTCTTATATCTTGTGATCATTTAAGGAGCTCTGGTGGTGCAGTGCTAAGCAGAAGGTTAGTGGTTCAAACTCACCATCTACTCTGTGGAAGGGAGTCAGGGCTACTTCCATAAAGATTAACTGCCTCATAAACCCAGTGGAGGTGGCTATGAGTCAGAATTGACTGGATGGCAATGAGTTTGGTTTTTTTTTTGTTTATTGGTCATTTGCATTTGCGATTCTTTAAATTGTCTAGCATATCATTTGTCATTTTTCATTATAGCAGCTTGTAGGTTTGGGGTTATTTCCCAAAAAACATGCTTATGTGCATCCTCGTACATGTTAGAGAAACTTAATATTTTATATATATAAAATAAACATATGTTTTCAAAATGTATCCATGTATAAAAGAAATAAAGATGAACCTCATTATTACACCATAAGAAAATAAATTCTGTCTGGGTTAAATACTGCACTATAGATAAATTTTAAAATCTTACCAGAAAATCTAAGGGGCACATACAGTCTCAAGATATGGGAGATCATAACTAGGCCTGCAAATTCAAAATTCATAAAACTAAAGATAGATGTAAAAACAAAAAATACAAACAAACAAAAAACAAACACACTGACATCAAGTCGATTCTGACTCATAGCCACCTCCACTGAGTTTATGAGGCAGTTAATCTTTATGGAAGCAGACTGCCTCATCTTGCTCCCATACAGGGACTGGTGGATTAGAATAGCAGATCTTTTAGTTAGCAGCCAAAAGCTTTAAGCACTATACCATCAGAGTTCCTTTAACATAGGAAGTAGGGGTCTATTCTCTGGTACAGAAATTGTGGGACTGATGTCATGACCTCAGATGGAATTTTAGAATATTTATACGTGTAATAAAAAATTCCTTCCTTATGGAAGGAATCAGATAGCTTGAGAAAACTTATTGTATAGTTTACAAAAGACAACTATTCATAATTTAATAGCACAAATTCAAACATTCTTTGATAAGACATTTCAGTCCTACTGAAATTTATTTTGTCTTAGGAAAAGTTGAGGATTCAGTCCCTAGAGAAAGTGGTTTCCAGAGCTAATCAATGATGGAAGAGGACTATGGCTTCATAGAGATCTCTGGTGATCTCCCTCTCCTTTCCCACTGGGTACAGGGTTAATTACTATAAACTATGAGAAAGAGCTTGGCAATTTAGTGTTTGAGAGTTCTGCTAGAGACCAAGCAAACACCAAATTTGATCAAATACACCGTATTTCTTATTCATTTTGAAAAAAAATCTCTGAAAATTACAGTTGATTTCCTTCTGCCAAGCAATGTGATAAGAAAACATGTCCTGATATCTGTAATACTTCATCTTTATATATCTCTGGTAGCCTAGTGACTAAGGCACTTGACTTCTAACCAGAAGGCTGGAGGTTCAAACTCACCAGCCACTCCTCAGAAGGAAGGTTGGGCAATCTACTCCCATAGTGATACTGCCTCAGAAGCCCAAGGAGGGGTCGCTATGAGTCGGGTCCAACTCGACGGCATGTAACAACAACAACAATTCTCCAGTTAACCCTGACTGGAGATCTCATGACTTGCTATATATAGATTCAAAGTAAAAGAAGTTTAATTAATTTCATCAAAGCGATTATACAATTAAATAGCATATGAAGATGTCATATATCTGTACACTTTAAATGAGTTCCATTTGAATTTAAGGCTTTTTCAACATAAAAATGAATCGATCTATCTCCATTGCTTAAAACAGAGATAAGTAGAATAAATTCCACACAACAAATGATGTTATATTAAAATTTGAGGGCTGTAAGCAATTATCTAGGAACTCTGGTGGTGAAATTGTTAAAGTATTTGGCTGCTAACCAATAGGTCGGCAATTTGAAAGCCCCGCCCCCCCCCCCGACTTTCTAAATGGAGAAAAGATTGAAATTGCCAAAGACTTCATATTACTTGGTTCTACAATCAACACCGACGGAAGCAACAGTCAGGACACCAGACAACTTGCATTGGGCTAATCTGCTGCAAAAGACCTCTTTCAAGTGCTGATGAGCAAAGATGTCTCCTTGAAGACTAAGGTGTGCCTAACCCATGCCATGGTGTTTTCAATCACTTCATATGCATGTGAGAGCTGGACAATGAATAAGGAAGACCAAAGAAGAGCTGATAGTTTTGAGTTGTGGTGTTGGCAAAGAATACTGAAGGTACCATTGACTGTCAGAGGAACTAACAAATCTGTCCTGGAAGAAGCGCAGCCAGAAGGCTGCTTGGAAGTGAGACTGGCCAGACTTCATCTCACCTACATTGGTCATCTTCTCAGAAGGAACCGTTCTCTGGAGAAGGATAGCATGCTCAGTGAAGTGGAGGGTCAATGGAAAACGAGAAGGCCCTCAACAAGATGGACTGACACAGTGGCTACAACAATGTGCTCAGTTATGACAAAGCTCATGAGGCTGGCACAGGACCGGGCCGTGTTTTGTCCTGTTGTACATAGGGTTGCTATGAGTCAGAGATGACTTGACGGCCCCTAACACAACAAAAACATGGATAGATTGCAGGAAGGGGAAAGGAAGACACAATGCTTAGGCTTAGGGAATACTGAGCTTCTGTTGAAAGTGATGGAAATATTCAGGGTGGTGATGGTTGAACAACATAATGAAAGTATAATGAATGTTGCTAAACTATACATGTGAAGAATGTAGAAATGGCACAGGTTTTGTTAGCTGTATATTTATCTCAATAAAAAAGAAAGAAAGAAAGGAAACCCATAATATTACAGAAAAGAAAACTGACATCCAAAGCTATTAACAAACTTGCCCAATTATGTATCCATTTACTAGCATATTTGGAACTAAAACTCTTGTTACCTCTTACCTCAATGCTCTTTCCATAGTCAGCTTGAAAAGAAGCGTCCAAGGTCTTGATTAATTTAATTTTTTTTGTTGTTCCAGCTCAGATATGGCATGAGAAAATTCAATACAGAATTGACAGAACTAATGTCAACTAATATGCCAGTAAAAACTGAGGAGATTATGTCCTTTAAACTATGGGCTAAACTACTCTGAGGATCACAGATAAGATCTGTACAATCCCATCAGCAGTTTCTTAAATGCTTTCCTTCCATTACCTTCTGCTGTAACCCAGTTGCTAGGCTCCCTTTCTGATTCCCTTGGTATCTCACAAAATTTAAATGTTTTGTTTTGCTGTTCAGTTGAATACTTGCTACTGAAAACGCAAATAATATTATGTCAAGATGCTGGTAAAACAGAGTTAGTGACAATTGCAAACAATGGGCAAGGTGTTAATAGGTAAGAGTAGCCTATCTGATATAATTTCAGAGGTGCACATAAGGACTTCCTGGGGTTTTGTTTTGTTTTGTTTTCCAAATACATTTTAGTCCTAACACTAGGGATAAAACCCCAAATTCAAATTACTTAAAGCTCCTAGATCCAAAATGATACTACAACTAATTAATCTGAAGATAACCTTTCAAGAGTGGTTAAGTATTTGAGGTTACCATGTGTTTGGAAGATGAATAAATGTGCACAACTATTTAAAGCAGAAACCGGTAAGTCAGTGCTATGAAATCTCCCGATTCCTGCCCACCTTTCCTTCTTGCCCACCATCCTTTTTCTTCTCCAGGGCTTCCTGCCAGAGTGATAAATATTCTCCTTCACATCCCGTTGCCCTCACTGACCTTGGAAAGTGGGAAGATATCACATATGACAGGGAACATTAAACAATATGTTGTGCTGTTGATAGAATCAGTTTATTTCTTTTATAAACACTGAATTGCAGAGTGCATGGGGTTAAATGACTGCAAAGGAGTTAACTGACCCCTTCACCTACTCAACTTCAATAGAGAGGGCCTATGAGCTCTAAAGAAGACACAACAGATTGAGAGCCAGTCAGGAAAAGCTATTGGTCCAAGTTAGAGGAGAAAACAAATGCCAAGTCCTCAATATGATACCTTCTGAACAATAATATGAAGATTATTTCACTTTTTAATATCTTAGTAGGGTGACCTTATACCTTACCATGTAAACAGAAATACTTCTGGGAATGGCAGGGGCTCTGATAGTAATTACGTCACCACAGCAGGAGTAAAGGAGGCCACTCCAGTTACAGGCTTGAGGGGATCTGTACAAACCACAAGGACATTGTGAAGTATGAAAAATCTCTTTTTAGTGATGCCATTTATCCTGTTTTGCCAAATCCCTTAGCAGCATTATTTTGCCAATACGATGAAAACACATTCCCACACTGTATCCTTTAGAAAAGCTTCTTGTAGAGCCTCCTACAAATGAATTTTTCAAGAAATATTAAGAGTTTAAAATACTACATTTCATCTAAAGATCTTCTCCTTTTGGTGGTCAAAGTCTTAAAGTAAAGCAATGCTAGTCTGCGAATAAAATACAGAAAGTGAGATGGTGAATAGCTGTTTTTAAAAATTATTATGAAATTAATACCTAGTTGTAAACAATTAGAACAAAAACATTATAAGCAAATTCTGCATTACTCTCTCTACCCCATTTCCAGGAATAACAGTTTCTTCTGCATCTTTCAAGATAAATTTGTTTTTATATGTAAACATTTATGTATATTACAGTCATGAAAGGATATGTTATCATATGATATCTTTTTTTCTTTAATGATGGGATCACACTATACAAATGTTCAGCAACTTTTTTTTCACTTAAAGTTCCTTTAATCATCACTTTGTATCTATATCTATGACTATATACCTCAAGTTTCTTATGAGCTGAAGGTAAGGGGCACCTTCTTGGGGGAAGATTAATAGCTCTAGAAAAAGTAGATGATTAAAATGCACATTGCTTACATTTTGATAAGTATGAATAATAAAGAAAAATTATATTTCAGTATTGATAAAGGAATTTAAAAATGTAGTCTCATGTTAAGATTTCATTGGAATGAATACATTTTTAATTGATGGAATTCAGTTTTATTATTACCTCCAGGAAATTTAGGACTCTGAATAGCCTCTACCCAAAGCATCTCAGAGTTCCTGCATCACTGTCCTACTTCAACTACATGGCTGTTTTTCTCTGTGCCAGGCAATATTCCAGGCAATGTACATTAAAGATCACATGTATACTTCACATAAGATGGGTACCATGATCCCTGTTGTTGAGATTGATGGTGTGGGGATTATGGAAGGAAAAGAAAAGTGAGTTTTCAACTTGCTGAACCATTATCCATTGGTTGTTATTGTTAGCTGTCACAGAGTCATCCCCTGACACATGGAGACCCCATGCACAAGAAAACAAAAAGTTGCCCAGCCGTGTGCCATGCCCACGTTTGATTTGGAATCAGATCATTTTTCAAAAGTAGATCACTAGGCCTTTCATCCTTTTCCTTGTTAGGCTGGAAGCTCCTCTGAAACCTATTCAGCATCAGAGCAATACGAAAGCCTCCAACAACAGCCAGATGGTGATTGTGCATAAACTGCATTGGGCAAGAATTGAACCTGAGTCTTCTGGGTGGAAGGCAAGAATTCTACCACTGAACCACCTCTGCCCCCCTTCCTTCCAATCGCTAACCCTAGGAAATTTAAAGTTCTAAAAATCCTAAGTAATTCCTCTCTGAGACCCTCAGATACTTGGATTCCTTTAGTTCTTTTCCTTCGTGCTTTTCATAAACCACTTATACTGCACATCAAGACTACTTTAAAAAGTACTTCATTTTGCCAATGAGGAGCCTGAAGATCAGAGGATAAGAAACATTCCCGGGGCAATGTAACTAACTTGGAAAGGTAGGAATATGAGCTAGACCTGTCACTCTGCAAATTTAATGTTATTAAATAAAAAAATAATTCTATATAACTTCTATGAGCGATTCACAGCAAAAGGATCTCTCCTTTAAATGTATCAGATAACTTGCTAGATAAATTTGTTTCTTTTTTGAGGAGGGTGTAGAGTTTAAATAATTTAACTGATTCACATAATAAGATAATCTCACTGACACTGAGGAGTAATACCAAATGAAAAGTGTGGTGGTTAAGTTTGAGTGTCAACTTGGCTGGGCCTAGTTGAGTGACTGTGCAGCTGGATGTAGTATTCCCCATGATGAGACTGGTAATCAACTCCATGGTGGAATCTACTGTGAGCATCAGAGTAGCTGCCTTTGGGGTGTAGTCTGCTTCCTGTACCTAAGGAGAAGGCTTGAGGAATGGTCTCTAGCTTATGGTAGACTTGAACCATGCATGTAGCCATGTCTTTGTTCAGCAGCTTGCCATGCTCTGCTGACCTTGGGATTTTTAATGGACTTGAATTATGGCCTGCCATGTGGTTTGGTAACATCAACACTGTGCCTTTTTACTTGTCAACCTTGGGCTTGTCGGCCTCAGCAGCCAGCAGTGAGCATTTTCTTCTGAGTGAAGAAAATCCTCTAGCTATAGTGGGCTGGGAGCAGGAGGCAGAGCTGAAGCCCAAAGTTGTGGAGCTTTCACCCAGCCCCTAGAGCCTGGCACTTTGAACGTGGACTTAAGGCCTCCAAACTAAGAGAATAAACTCCTGTTTGTTCAAGGCACCCCCTTTGTGGTATATTGTTGTCAGAGTGGCACTTGGTAACCAAAACAAAAGGAACTGTGTGGATATCTATCTAATAGTAGGTATTCAGTTGAAAGGAGAAAATATTTTTCACATCAACATAAAATCAAAGTATAATTTGTGAATGTTTTAACTGATCATATACTTTTTAAAAATTTTTGAAATTCACATTGCTAACCTACCAGCCACTCCTCGGAAGTAAGGTTGGGCAATCTACTTCTGTAGTGATACTGTCTCGGAAACCCAAGGAGGGGTCGCTATGAGTCGGGTCCAACTCAATGGCACATAACAACAACAACAACGATATACTTTTACAGATGAAGAAATACACTTGAAATACCTAGAATGAATTATTTATATTTTTATCAATACAGTTTTTATATTATTAATAGCACTAGTGTCTAATTTGATGGAAATTGCTAGCAAAATGGTTATAACTGAATGACATAGCCAATAACTCTGCTTTTATTAAAATTTTGGGTTTTTATATTTCAGGGAACCAAGAGTTGAATCACTTAACATGAATAAGATAAATGAGAGCGTCCCATAGGAGTTCGTCCTGTTAGGTTTCTCAGATCGACCCTGCCTAGAGCTCCCACTCTTTGTGGTGTTCCTGGTTTCCTATATCTTGACAATCTTCAGCAATTTGGCCATAATTCTTGTGGTACATCTGGACCCCAAACTCCATACTCCTATGTATTTCTTTCTTTCCTATCTGTCTCTTGTGGACCTTTGCTACACCACGAGTGTAGTTCCACAAATGTTGATAAACTTATGCAGCACAAGAAAGGTTATCAGTGGCTGTGTCATCCAACTTCTTGTTTCTCTGGCCTTGGGTTCCACTGAATGTCTTCTCCTGGCTGTCATGTCCTTTCATAGGTTTGTAGCTATTTGTCAGCTTCTCCTACTCAGTCTTCATGCACCAAAGGCTCTGCCTCCAGTTGGCAGCTGCGTGCTGGATTGGTGGGTTTAGCATCTCCGTGTTGCAGTCCATCTTGACCCTTAAGATGCCACTGTGTGGTCACAAAGTGGATCATTTCTTCTGTGAAGTCCCTGCTCTGCTCAAGTTGTCCTGTGTTGATACAACAGCATATGAGGCTGAACTCTTCTTCCTCTGTGTGCCAAACCTTCTAATACCTGTGACACTCATCCTTATATCATATGCTTTCATTGCTCGAGCAGTGTTGAGAATACGGTCAGCAGAAGGTCAGCGAAAGGCATTTGGGATATGTGGCTCCCACCTAATTGAGGTGTCACTTTTTTATGGCACTGCTCTCTATATGTATCTGCAACCACCATCCTCTACCTCCAAGGACCAGGGAAAGATGGTGTCCCTTTTCTATGGAAACATCACGCCCATGTTGAACCCCTTATATACACCTTTAGGAACAAAGATGTAAAGGGAGCTTTCAAGATGTTGGTTGCAAGTATGTTCTTAATGAAGAAACAATAAATATGATACGCCTTACTAAAGACTTGAAATTTATTTAACTAAACAGTTCAATTATCTTCTAGGTGCTCTACTTTTGCTATTCTTAGAACTATCATGGTGATCATACTCAAATCTCATTGGCAGAGAAGGACTTTTATTTCCCTAGTGCTTAAATATATTCATAGGGGCTCTGATGGCATAGCGCCTAAGGCATTTGACTGCTAACCTTCGAAGGCTGGCAGTTCAAATACCCAGCCACTCCTCAGAAGGAAGACTGGGCAATCTACTTCCATAGTGATACCACGTCAGAAACCTAAGGAGGGGTCGCTATGAGTCAGATCCAATTTGACGGCAGTGCGCTTGTTTCTTTTGGTAAATACATTCATTGCACAGGTCCTCACAATTGGTTTTTTAGGATCCTCAAAATGGTATAACATAAAAGCTTCTAATTCTGAAACATTATAACACTAGCTTGTATACTTGGAGAAAAGTAGACGTCTTTGAGACTAGAATAAACTTAGGAACCTTTCTCTGGAAACATAACATTTTTATACACATACAAACAAATGCACTAATGCACATACACACACCCTCAAATGTTTTTCAGACTAGTTTAGGAAGTACAAGAAAAGTCCCTATAACCACCCACAGCCCCTTCCTCATAATTATAGATGTAAAGTCTATAGCCGCAGCTTAAATTTTTAGCACCATTCCCACATTATCACAATAATAAAATCTACAATAACATCTCTTTCACTTTTACCCAGTTTTAGATCTTTCATTCTCTTGATAAAATTCTACACTCATCATTTCTCTTAAACTGAAGGGTTCTATTTGATCCCTCTACAAAGTTCAATTCTAGCTACATTTTAGGCCTTAATCAAATATAGTTGTTTGAAAAAACCTTTCATGATTCCTCTATTGTTTATTATTTATTATTGTTTACCCCTAAAATACTTAATGGGGAGCAAAGGTGGCATAGTTTCTAAGGCATTTGACTGCTAACCAAAAGGCTGGCGATTCAAACCCACCAACCACTCCTTGGAAGGAAGGTTGGGCAATCTACTTCCCTAGTGATACCACTTTGGAAACCCAAGGAGGGGTCACTGTGAGTTGGATACGACTTGACAGCAGTGAGCTTTTAAAATACTTAATAGTCTAAATCAGAAAAGATGACAGATCAAATAATGATGTCTACTGCTTGTTTAATGAACTTCTCTTGTGCAAGATGAAAAATTTATTAATATCATGTTCATTCCTTTATGGTAGGTGGCACATAGACTAAAGCATATATTAGTTCCTTGCCACCTTCAGAGCTCGTCAAAGTGCTGGAGAAAATACGCACACACACACCAAATTAATTCCAATATGATGTATCACACCATATTGGAATTATTTTAACTGCTTCTTCAATACCAATTTTTTCAATTCTTTTTCTTTTATCCAACATATCATAAAAATAGCAAATGTAACCAATTATTAAAAAATACAACTATCATATTTCTCCTTTAAATGTCACAGGAACATCTCAAGTTTCTGCCTCAATGTAATTCTAACACAGCACTGTAGATCTTAAAACTTTAAAACACACAGAATCACCTTGAAGGCTTTTTTCCTCTAAACTGTGGGACCCCGTGTCAGCCCCAGAGTTTCTAATACAGTAGGTCTGGGGCAGGACCAGACAAATTGCATTTCTAATGAATTCCCAAGTAATATTGATGTTGCTAATCAGGGGAACCACATCTTAAGAACCATTGTGTTAACAGTTAAAGTAAATAAAAGTACTTGATATCCTGAGCTATGATCCAAATTCACTTAGAACAACAATACTGAACTAACTTTGTTTATTTTTGTAGAGATACCAAACCAATACAGTTGATCCTATTAGTTGTCACAGAGTGGGCTCAGACTCAGCCCCCTTATGTTGCTATTGTCCTCACCTTGTGCCACCCTG
Organism: Orycteropus afer afer; assembly: GCF_000298275.1. Taxonomy (NCBI): domain Eukaryota; kingdom Metazoa; phylum Chordata; class Mammalia; order Tubulidentata; family Orycteropodidae; genus Orycteropus; species Orycteropus afer. The sequence goes on along the minus strand of NW_006922214.1, from coordinate 1,092,650 downwards.
TCTATTCTGGCTCCTGGTGACCCCATGTGTTACAGAGTAGAACTGCTCCATAGGGTTTCTTGCCCATAATCTTCTTAGAAGCATATCTCTAGGACTTTATTTTGCCATTGGGTGGGTTCAAAATTTCAACTTTTTGGTTAGTAGCTAAAAGCAAACTGTGCCATCCAGGGTCCTTTTTGCACCCATTAGATGTGAATTTTAAAAAAATTGATAACAAAGGGCACACTCAAAATAATACTCAAAAGATTAAATTTCAATTTGTTTTGCTCCAGGGCAATAAAAATTTTATTCAAAGTCTTCTTATTAAAAAATCATGATAGCACATTTTGTGTAACGTGCTATATTGAACAATACTGAATACCATGAAGATGAAGAGTAATGTGTGAAGATAAATTGAACACAGTTTTCTACCATAGAAGTTTATAGTTTTATTAGATAAGAAAAGCCTACATATATGCAGGGACATCAGTAGAGTTGGTGTCACTCAGTGCAATAAATCAGTGTCACCCACCAACTGTGGACCTCCTCCCTTTTCACAGCACACAGAATCCTTCCAAACCAAAAACTAGACTCACTGCCATTGAGTCGATTCCGACTTACAGCAGCCCCATTGAATTTCCCAGGCTATAAATCTTTACAGAAGTGTATTACCCCATCTTCCTTTCACAGAGCAGCTGGTGTGTTTGAACTGCTGACCTTCTGGTTAGCAGACAAATGCCTTATGCACTACACCACAAGAGTTTCTTAGTAACATTTATTATCAATTTGAATCATTGAATAATATGTTATAATATAGTTGTAAAATGCTTCAATGTAATATTTCTTAGATATCTGAATTCTAAGAAAAAAAATTGTGAAATCTTTCTACATTGAATTATAACATTATTAGTTAAAACATTATTAGTAACTTTTTTCTTCTTCTTCTTCTTTAACTTAAATTACTATTTCATTCTCAAAAAAGTCATTGATATAGGTCCACAAGTACTACTTACCATAATATTGTAGCTAATACACCAGAAAATTGGACAAAATCAGGGACTATAAAAACACTGGCAGCAACAAAAATGACAGCTTGTAGCATGCTTCTAGTGTGTGTATGCAAAACCACGTGATTCAAAGCATCATTTAATTGGCTAATGATGACAGCCGTGACCGGGGCACATTGCAACCAAAGGAAACTTACTGTCTTTCAGTCAATGTGGACTCTTAGCGACCCCCACAGAGTTGCCAAGGTGTAAATCCTTATAGGAGCAGCCTGCCTCACCTTTCTCCCTTGGAAAGGCTGGTGGATTTGAACCTTTAAGTTAGCAGCCAAAATGCTTGCCACTGCACCACCATAGCTCCTTCCTGGAGCACATTAGAAGGTTCAAAAAGCAACTAGCACAAACTTTTACACTTGTATGCATACTGATACATACAAAGTGGGCTAAGAAAAATGTTTTAGTTATTATAAGAGGATTTTTTGAATAAAAAATCAAAAATTTCTGCTAAACCAGTGCACAAAACTTCATAGACAGTCATTTTGTTGTCACCCCCAGTAACTAGTGTCACCTAGTATAATGCATAACCCCTGAATTCCCTTTTGATACCACTGATAAATGATATTCAAAGCAAAGATAACACAATCACAGGGCAATGGGCAGACAGACTATTTGGGGAATATTTCCATATTTGAAATGCACCAATACAACAATATGACAGAAGATATATTTATTTTGTGTGTAAAATGTATCCAAAGTGCTCTTATTTGGGTATATTTGATTATATGCAGGAAACAGCCCTAAATTAGATATTAAGTGATTTAATCTTATAGTTTATCATAAATTTTGATAGTCTTTGTTTTATTCAGGTGGGCATAGTAAGTCTTAGAATATCCTCAAATATTCCTTAAATTTGTAAATGTGGTTTGGGACAGTCAAGCCTTATAATCATTATACACTGATATCCCTAAACCACCCCTCCATATACCACATTTACTCTTTCATATACCACCTGATAAATAATAGGATCCTCACATAGTGATGTGCCCTGCGGGGATAGAGAGGAGTTGAAGAAATGATGGGCAAGCTATACAGTCAAAATGCATAAGCAATTTAAGTTTTAGAAGCTGTATGCATTATTGTGTTCTCTGAGTTTTTAGAAAACCGTTTAATACATTTGCTTTTTATTCAATGTGTTTTTAAAGTTGTTTTCCTGTTTATCCCAAACTTTTCTCTTAGGATAATTGTGTAAGTGTTTCTGCAGGTAAAAGTTTTTACATGTATAGAACTTAGTGTCTTTTCTCCCTTCTCTATTTTTATTTTGAGAATCTACATGATTGTCTCAAGCTCAGTGACATCCAGCATGTAACAGTATATTCAGAGGTAGAATATTTTAGAAATTAAAAGACATTGAGAAAATAAAAGAAATTTCCGTTCATGATTCCATCTAGTGACCAAAAGCACTTTATTCATGCACCAAAATGATATTAAGAATGTTTTTTTTTCCCTCAAGGAACTCACTATCCAGAGGCTCCAGCAGATGCAGAATACAAAGATGCTACAGCCATCTACTGCAGTGTAATAAGCTTAGTCATGTAAAACTGCAACCACCTTATTACGCCCAAGGATTCTGTGGGTAACAAATGTGGACAGGGCACATAGGAGATGGATTGCCTCCACAGTGTCTGGGTCTGTCTCATCCGGCAACACTTAAAAGGCTAGGGACTGGAATTACATGGAAACTTTTTTACTTGCATGTCTGTCACCTGAAGTGACTGCTCTGCCCAGCTGGTGACATTAACCAAGGCATCTGTTTAGTACCCCCTCCATGTGACCTGGGCTTCCTTAGAACAAAGTGGCCTCAAGGGAATCAAACTTCTTAATAAGGTGGATCAGAACTCCAAAAATGAGTTCTAACCAACAAGGTGGAAGCTGCATGTCATGGACTTCAATTAGTGTTAATTCTGTCATAGCCTAATTGACTAAAGCAGTCACAGGTTCCTCTCAGATTTAAAGGTAGAAGATATACCTCCATCTTTTCAATAGTAACCCTTCTCACTTGCAACCAAGATCGAGCCGCATGGGTTTGGATAATGGAAAGGCCATCTGGTTAGGAGGCGAGTGTCTTAGCCACTATGCTACCAGAGCTCCCGTAGAACTGACATTTTCACAATGTTCAGTCTTCCTATCCATGAGCATGGGATATTTTTCCATTTATGTAGGTCTCTTATGGTTTCTTGAAGTAGCTTTTTATAGTTTTCTTTGTAGAGATCTTTTGTGTCTCTGGTAAGATTTATTCCCAAGT